>NW_022602949.1:0-61389 GCF_008692095.1 Etheostoma spectabile | reverse complement strand
CACAGTGTTCTTCTAGTTTCAGCTTACCAATTAACATAGAAATGCACTGCAGTTAATAATATTATTAACACAAAATAGTTCCTAATATCAGGGACTAAGGGTAGTGCTTACATGAAATAACATTAATCTTTTCTCTTTAGAGACACTTGAAAATGCATGCTTTTCTCGCCTAAATGTGTTTACCAAAAAAAGTGATACATTTCCCATATACTTAAGCCCTCTGGGATGTGCCTAGTCATTGGGAGCTAACATTTTTTGTTCAAGTGTCAGTGTGATTCTAGGCCTTACTTACACAGAGCTACAGAGGTTAGAATAGAGAATTCCTATTTCCGTCCAAGTAAAGCATCTGTAAAATGATTAAACACTACTGTGAACATATCAGAAGGGCTACACACAAAGCTAGTACCCTCGCCACATGTCTCAACTTAATACTGAAAAAAATCAAGAAAAACACTCAGAAAATGGATATTTTATGAAGTTATTTCTACACATATGTGCGTTTATTTTCTTTTGAAAAGTGCAAAGAAAAAGGCCAAAAAAGTGCAAAATACAAAACTTCTCAAATACAAAAACACATCCAAATCAATCACACACATACTTGAAATAACTATATGCATACATTTATAGAAATAAGTGAAAGCAATAACTAAGGCCCTATTTTTGCTTTGACACAGCTGCAGCCATCACAGGGTTAAAATTTCATGGCAAGTTTGGTATCAATCAATTTGTCTTCTTATTGGCTAAACAAGTAGGCTGGTTTCAACATCTAGTTTTAACTGAAGGAATAGATGTCAATCCTAACATTGGTCCTCCTGAACTCTGCAACATGATTGGCTTCTATTAGGGGCATCTCAGGTTACAGTAAGGGATTGGCTTATATCACCTGTCAATCAAATGCTCGACGTCAGGAATCCACTGGTGTGCTCAGTAACAGTGTAGCAGAAGAGAGAAGCAATTAAAACCCACAAATGATAAACTTTCACTTTTTTCCGTTGAAATCGGCCAGAAACTACAAGATTGTGAGGCAACCAGCTTGTTTTGGATACAATGGCTTGGAGATTTTAATTCCTTGGATTGTTGGTGATGTAGGAGAAAAGGTTTTGGCGATCTTTTCGCTGTAAATGAAGACACACAAAAAAAAAGGTATGGATGCACACTCCACTTTAGACACTAGCAGCACAGAAGTATTTCTTACTTCATGACATGATTATACCTATAAACTAAGTCATCTTTGCTTTGTGTGTGGGCCTAATCGAATCATGAGACTTTAAGCTTTCAAATGGTGTGCTGCATGAGCGTGTTTATGAAGATCAATGCTGCAATTTATGAGTGAAGAAAACAAAACACAAACAGTCCCGTCAGCGGGACGGCGTCGCTAAATGTGTTTATGATTGTAGAACAGGAAAAAACAAAATCCCAGTTCATTAGCGTGTCATGGCCACTTCTCTCCGGTAATTGTTCACGGCTGAGGTCTCATTGAGATTTTTAGAGACTCCTCTGCAGTAATGTCTCTGCATACTATTATGAAATAAGTTTAAATAACTCATTTGTCAGTGCATAGTACATCAGTAACATATAACCATCAAACTGTTGATGTGAGAGAGACTAAAACCTCACATTTGAAAAACCTTGTTTGCTGACAAAGGCCTGAAAGGTATACAAAAGTAAAACATGACAATGACATTCAGATATTTTGGTTGTTTTTTAAAAGCAACACTTGTTGTAACATTTTCAGCATATACCTTGTAGACTCCAAACACTGTTTAAGTTTGAAGGAATCATTTCCCATGGGATCCACCCCAAGGCTCCTTCTCTCAGAAGGAAAGATCGCCTGTAGAAAAGGATATTTAGTCACCTATGCTTACACTGTTGTTGGAAACATTATAGCTCTCAAAGGTCAGCAATACACATGGTGAGGTCCTTGATCTGACTGCCAATATCCAGTGATTGGGCTCGTGGACGGAACCCAAAATGACGTAATTTTTTGTATCGCAGTAAAAAAAAGACCATAAACATTTACAATATCACTTAAATAAAATTATAATACAAACCATTTAACAAAAAACAAATCAGAAGTAAAATAACAACTCTACCACGCTACCTTCAATCTTGAGCCCTTTCCCTCCCACAGAGTCATTTCAAATGAGTCGACAGAAGTGTTTCTTTCTTGTTTTTTTACTGTGGGGCCATGTATGCATTGATCAACTAAGAGACAGGTAGACAAGGAGTTTAGAAAGGTAAATTACAAGTATATTTTAACTTTAAGCTGTTTAAGTATATCAATTGTATTGTTTTTGAATGTCAAAATAAAATTAATGTTATACTTAGGTAAAGTACAAGATCTTTACAATGTTCACTAAACACTGAAACCTAAATGGAATTGGTTACATTTATTTTTCAACAGATGCACTTCATCAGAGCTACTCATCTAAGTTACATTACAATTAATGAAAGGAGGTCCACACCAGAAGATGATTCCCCAGTGGAGCTGGAGGAAACATCAGTAGCCAGAGAGGGACCTGCTGCTTAAGGGGGTTCTGGAGCCGGTGAGGGGCCTGTAGCCAGAGAGAGACTGCTGCTTGAGGGGGTTCTGGAGCTGGTGAGGGGCCTGTAGCCAGAAAGGACATGCTGCTTGAGGGGGTTCTGAAGCCGGTGAGGGGCCTGTAGCCAGAGAGGGACCTGTTGCTTGAGGGGGTTCTGGAGCGTTGAGGGGCCTGTAGCCAGAGAGGGACATGTTGCTTGAGGGGGTTCTGGAGCCGGTGAGGGGCCTGTAGCCAGAGAGGGACATGCTGCTTGAGGGGTTCTGGAGCCAGTGAGGGGGTTCTGGAGCGGGGAGGGGTTGGAGCTACTGAGGGGCCTGCTGCTTGAGCAGGTTGTGGAGCTGGAGAGGGGCCTGCAGCTACAGAGGGGCCTGTAGCCAGTGAGGGGCCTGCAGCTTGAGATGGAGGGGAGGTAACACTGAGTGGCTGTAAAGGGGGGGGGGGGGGAGAGATCAGTTGATGTCTTCTCAATTTTGAGGTATTCTTGGGGTCTCCTCATGGTAGGGGTTTAGGTGATCAATGCTGACATTGTGTATGGACTGACCCTTTGAATCCAACATCAACACTTTTCCCTTCTATTTTGGTTACCCTGAAGGGGCCAAAATAATCTGGGTCCAGCTTTCCCCCTTTCCGCTTTTCGCTGCGAACATTCCTCCTCCACACCAAATCCCCCATCTGAAGGCTTGGCTGTTCCTTTTTTGAAATCCTTCCCCCTCATTCTGGCATGCAGTTTTTCAACGTTTTCATTGACAATGTTCACTATTTTTTCATGTCGCTCAATGTCAATGGCAACCTCTTTGTTGGTGTAGTCATCCTCAAAGGAACCGTCAAACTATGGAAACATGTTATTGATATTATCTACAAAGCATTACTATCAAATATTTACACAAAATTAGGAGACACAAATGTGTATATTTTTGTACCTGATAATGTTCTGGGACCTCGGATGGGTATCGTGCTTCTTTCCCAAACATGAAGTAATTTGGCGGGAACTGTGTTGTGAGCTGTTTCTTTGTGCGCAGCCCGAACATGACTGCGTCCAAATATTGGTCCCAGGTATTTGGATTGTCCTCCACCAGTTTTGTAAGAGCTCTAAAACATTAAGTAATGGGAATGCTCACACACACAGCTGGAGGTCTTTTTCCTCTCTGTATGGTGCCATTGAGCCTCTCTACCAGTCCATTGGTCTGATGGTGGTATGGGGCACAGAGGCTTCTCTCAATGCAAAGCACTTTGCAGACCTCAGTGCTGATCTACACAAGTTGTGTGAAAACACATATTTATGTGTTAATGGACTAACATACATTTGTATAATCTCCTTTAGGATGTTTGCATGGCAATGGACATTATGAAATACAATTAACTATTTCTGTTGCAGAAATAAAAATACTTACAGTATTGACAAACTCTTTGCCTTGATCAGTTAGAATCCGTTTTGGCACTTCAAACTGAAATTTTAGGATGCACCTGGTAACCTCTGCAGCTGACTTAGATTTTATGGCATATGCCTGTGCCCATCTGGTGCAATAGTCCATGATAACAGAGATATACTGATTTTCCTGGTCAGATTTGACCAACCTTCCAACTAGGCCCATTCCAATCACTTCAAATGGAACCTTGCTCTGCCAAAACAGACATTAATAGAAGAAAAATTTTAAGCATTCATATTGTTACATTTGTAAATTAAATCAAATCAAATTTAACTGAAGCTTGAAGAAGCAAGTGTAACATATTAATAATGCAAATTTAATGAATGTCTAAAACAATGATAGCTTATAGGCTTCATTTGGATTTTGTACCTTGATTCGTGTGTAGTCCGTCTCAAGCTTTATATCTTTTTTTATTTTTCTGGTATACTGTACGCTGTGATACCTGGAAAACATGAATTTATTATACTTTTTGAGCTGATTAAACTTCATATTATTTGTTAAGTCATTGACAGTGCGTACAGTGGAGAAAGAAAGGGTCTGTTACGATCTCAGGGATGGAGGACCCAGATGCAGAGATGAGCAGTCAGGCGGAAAAGGTTTAAAAAAAAAAGGGGTTTATTATAACAAAAGGCAAAACAGAGTCCAAGCAGAAAGACACGGAACAGGGAAAAAACAGAAACCGAAGCACAGAGGATGGCAAAAACTCACAGGGAGGACCACTCACGGGGAGAAGAACTCACAGAGAAGAAACGCTGGTACGCACGTGCAGTGCAGACTAGGTAAAGCAAAAGGATCTGACAAAAGACAAGGGAGGCACAGATATTAAATGCACAAGGTAACGAGGTAACAAGAGGCAGGTGACAAGAGGGCAGGGACGCAGGTGGAAAACATCAGGTAATCACAAGAGCGGGAAGACACAGGAAGTAAAACTAAAAGCAGGACGAGACAAAAAACAGACTTCAAAATAAAACAAGAAACAGAACATGCAGACACTCAGGAGAACACAAGACAAGACCAACAACACCAGACCTGGGAGAAACACGAAAAAGAAAAGGAAAACAGGATGAAAAAAACAAAACAGGGGCCATCCATTGATCACGCCACTGATTTTTGAGGAGGTTGTGACATCCTTTATGCTGACTGGCTAATTAAAATAATAGATATAAACAATGCGCTAAACTAGAATTGTTATGTAAAAAAAAAGAGATTTCAGCCTAGCTGATCTCAGGACCCGCCGCAACTTTTAAGGCAACCACTGTTTTCAGTCGTGTGATTTGTGTATGGCCAAAAATATGAATAAAGCACCTATCCATTTCTCCATGTCTGTAGACATGCCAGGCCAGTAGTACCGCTGAGAACTGGCATCTCTGGTTTTCAGCTGTCCAAGATGTCCACCGATGTTGCTGTAGTGAAACTCCTTGAACAGCGCATCCACCTCTGCTGCACTGCACACAACTTTACATTTTCCCTCTTTAAGGGATCCCTTGTTTCTAATGTAGTTTATAGACTAGCAATGTAAGCTATTCACCAATATCAAAATTACCTTAGTAAGCTAATGTTACTTCACTAAATTCCAATGGTGTACTTTGGGCACGTTACTGTAAATGAATAGATAGCTATAAATAGGCCTATATGTATTTTTGTGTGCAAGGTATTCCCTAATTAGCCTACAACATTTATCGCAATGCTAATTAGCTTATCAATCATGCAGTAATTAGAGGCTCTCCTCTTCAGCATGTAACACTCATGTTTATCGGCATCTTTAGGATATTCCCCCTGAAGAAGATACTTCTTCAGATCCATAAACATGTTATGATCCATCATGCACAGATAGGACCAACAGATTAAGCCAACGCAGTTATGCAGACTATCAATAATAACAACGAGCAAATGGATGCCCTTCACATGTGAGCTGTCACATGCTGCCACAGGCCTACATTCTACAAGGTCACATAAGCCACATAAGCCACATCAAATGAGAGTGATGCCAGTTTTTGGCTATAGATGGGAAAATAAAATAGGTCACCTAAAATGGTTTGGTTGTTGTTACAGGTGATTTCTGCCAAGTTACAGTAGGGTCACATAAATTCTGACGACAGCTGTCAAAATATGTGACCCCTTGGGCCTCAGACCAGATGTTGACCAGAGTGGTTAGTGGTTTTTGTCTATACGTATAAAGTTAAAATAGGTCCCCTGAAACGGTTTGGTTGTTGTGACAGGTGAATTGGGAAATGTTCAAATATACATGAATTTATTTATGGGGACAATTCGCAATGAGTTCACAATTACAATCAAATTATTATTTGGTTATTGATCATTTCTTCCCACGGCTCTTGTATATTAGGCAACAGTCTCATGCTGCTGATGTAGTTTTATTATTTATTTCAACCACATCCTCATGATTAAGTCTACTCTATGATGTTTATTAGGGGCCAACAGAATAAACACACACACAACACACACAGACACATACATGTTTGTTTCTTTATTTAGATTTACGATTAGATACTAGTCAATTAAAATGCGATATAGCCTATATCTCATTTATATATATATGTTGGAAAAACAAATTTATAAACTCGGCGCTGAACTTGCCTTCATTATAAACAGCATGCAGTTTACGCTGATAGCGTAACAAAGTTGTAACAAAGTTGTAACACTGTCGTCTGGGTGAGTAAGCTCAAGCTGCCCAGTGGCAACAGCGCCCCCTACAGTCACAAAATACGATGGTCACAGAATTTGGCGTTACACCGGCAAGGGCCCCTCGCATAGGATTGTGGGTGATTTGGGACTGCGAAGGATATACCTATGCATCCTTCTCTGTTTATGGGAAATTTTCTGATCGAAGGACTCAGTCCTTGGAGGAATTCGGAGGATCCTCGACATTGGAACGATCCTTAGACGGACGTCGATGACGTAGCATCCTCCAAATTCTGGCTTTGGAGGAGCCTTCCTTGACATTTGGAAACGGCTACGGTCTCAGGAACAGGTGAAACACATTAGGGCGGGGCAGACAATCAGCCAGGAGGGAAACACAAGGCCGGGAGTTAAACAAGACATGACAAGGGAGAGAACAGAGACTGCAAAATAAAACCAGAAAAACTACAACAGAAACTCACAACTGTGACACCGAATAAACATGTTTGACCTCTCTAAGACACACTCTGCCCCTCCTTCCTCCACTCCCTCCCTGCACAAATCGCCATAGCAACAAGTTCTGCCAGACATGCACACACGCATGCGTGTATGGTGTCACTCCCCAATGGAGTGCAGATTGGAGTCAAGCAGGCTCAGAATTAATCGGTTTACAGCCTGACGTGTCATACTGAAATCTGTGATAAGAAAACCTTTATTTGTCCCACACAGACAAGAGCCGAGATAAATAAGTGTACAAGTAGCATTAACAAATGTCAAACAAAGAAGTACCGTTCTAACAGTAAAATATAAACAACGTTAATGTACATGAAATGAGACTAAAATAGACTATGCCTTATACAGTCACCTGTGGCATAAATAAATACTAGTAGTATAAAAGTATTGTTGAAGGGCAATGCACATAAGTCAGATATAGCAAACTGTATTATACAATAATTCCACATGAATTAGTAAAATTGCACTTCTGAAAATTGCACAAATGAGAATTATGCACAGATCTACAGTAGGCTAGGCTAATAATGGCACATTAGATATTGCACAGTCAACAGTGTTCATTGTACAGTCTGACAAACAATAACAGAAGAAGGGAATTATTTCAAAAACGTAGCTATCTATGATTGTTCGATTGCTAACGTTAGCTATAAAACACCTTTCAAGTGACAGCCTTTGTTGTGTTTGATTGCTAGCTTGTAGCTAAGCTAGCAGTCATTTCAAAAACGTTTTAGCTATCTATGGCTGTTTGAATGCTAACGTTAGCTCAAAACGCCATTCAACTGACAACCTATGTTGTGTTTGATGCTAACTTGTAGCCAGCAGTGAACCAACTTGGTAAAGTAGGTCCATTTTTACTGTATTGACATTACACAAGTCTCTTGTTAGCATCTTGTAGGCTACTTGTTGCAAAGTGATTCAAATCTGCACCCGACTCACACTGGGGAGTGACGGTGGTGTTTGGCCTCCGAATCTCATATACAAAAGTGTATGCATGATGTGGCGGCGCCAGATATCTCTTTTTGCTGGTGCTATGGGGTTGATTGACGTTTTAGTGAGGGTGCTCTAAAATTTAGAGTTTCCCTTGACACACGAAGCCTACACACACGTGCCCAAATACGCTCCTACCTCTGCAGCGGTTTACTAAGCGAGCGACGAGACAGACTGATGGTTGTCATGCACTGAAGTTGCCGAAACAACAGCACTATGTAACTCTGATATGCCCACCGAACATCTTTCAAATACCTGCCAAAAAGCCGGGCTTACACAACTATCAATGCAGGTTTTTCTTACACTAACATATATTGGCAGAAAAGTAATGCATCAGGCCAAATAATCAGACAAAGCCAGCTACACACATGAACACACACCCAAAAACATGCACACATGCATCCTCACATAATACTTGCACATACAGTATGGTAACAATGTAACGTTTTTCATATCTGCATAACTTAATATATCTGAATAGACCACTGAACCTGTTTCAAACACGTTTTCAGGGCTATGATAAACCAATGTCCTGTGCGCTATAGAGCTTTGGATTTGGTGATCCATTTATTCAGTTCTGTAAAACACATTTTCACTGTAATGTTCTGCTACGAGACAGAGATAGTAAAGTTCTTGCATAGACCCCTATTGGATGCTCCACGCTTTTGTTCTGAAAATAAGTTGTTAGTTTTATTAATGTATTAATTTGTTTTTTAAATATAAATTACCAACATTAATTAAAGTATATGTTTTTACACCACAGCAATTTCTTGGGGGGTGCTGAGGGGGTGCTATGTGAATCCTAGGGGTAGCTAGAGCAACCCCAAGCCCCTCCCCGGGGCTGCCTATGGATGAATATGATAAACATATATCAGCATCTTCAGTGAAGTCTTGTGCTGTTCAAGTCATGACATGTTTCTTTATATGATTTTCACTTTTAGAGCCCAGACAGTAATTTCCATGATAAGTGTCACAAATGACATCCAGCATCTGAACCACTACTACAGCCTTTACTACTACTAATACTACTGCTACTACTCCCACTATCATGGAACTTTAATGAAGGCCATTTTTTCCTCTCTTTGCAGGACATGTCAATTAGCAGATGTGAGGCAGATGAGTACAGGTGTTACTAATGATATTAACTGTATACCTGTGGGGATGATGGCCTTTGGTCAACATTGGACCATGGGCTCAACCTCAATGATTCAGCTTACTTAGTACTGTTAATATTAGCATTGGGATGTGCACCAAGTAGACATTTTCTAGTCTTAACTAGCTGTTTTGTCACATTGTCACGTGACAGTTACTGTTCTCGGGATAAACTTTACTGTCATGACCGCCACCTCACCTGTTATGGTAAGCTGGAGAATGGCAGACCCAAAAGGCAGAAGCAGAAACTGAGGAAAGTTTTGATGATTTAATAGCAACCCAAAAAATACACAAAAACAAAAGGCGTGTGTCTGCAGTACGTTGGTCTACCACCTCCCGGTCGACCAAAATCTGATGGATTTTATATTTCCCAGTCAACTACATGTCGATGGCTTTTCAACAACAGGTTGTTTCCCGGTCAACTTCATATCAATAATTTTTCAAACCAAATATCAATGCTTAATCAATCATAAAGATAACTATAGATCAATGTTGTTCCAATGTTGCTGTCATCAACATTAATGACAATAACTAATTAAAAACTATTCTAAGAGTTTTGAGCATTATTCACTTTTTTAAACACACTGCTATTATTCTGAACACAACTGTAATTATATGCTTTTAAAATTAAAAGAAAAGAGGCAAGCTTGTCGTTTTCATTTTCTTATTTCAATATACATTACAGTGAAGATATTGAGCTGAGATGGTGACGTCATCAATTATGCTGCTTTTCCATTTGCAGGACGACCGTACTGCATCCTCCCGTCCCTGGGAGATTGAATTCTTGAGTCGAACTTTCCAAGTCTGGACTACCAAGCATACTTGGTATTTAGAAAGGCCTTAATTATTATAATAATCACAGTTTTAAATTAAAACAGTTTCTGTTGTTATGTTTGCAGCACATTCTGTATTTGGTGTTTTCTCAATTTGCAGATCAGCTGTGTCTTGCCAAATACATAGCTGAAAAAGAGATTTCCTTAATTGCAGAGTGTGGCGCTCTCAGTCCATAAGAACTGGGCTGTATGCCAAGCCCAGAGTAGGAAAGCTCTTATTGTGAAAGCCAAACTTCTTTTATTCCAGTCTGGTGCAGATTGATCATCAGGTGGCTGTTACTCTAATGTGCCACCAGCCTGATCAAACTGATCCCAGGGCAGCTGGGGGTCGGGGTTTCAGCACCGTGGTCAGCTCAGAGGCCAGCCTCCCCCTAACTAACTAACTAACTAACTAACTAACTAACTAACTAACTAACTAACTAACTAACTAACTAACTGTATCCACATGATATAGCATAGTGTTTACACATGCAGTGCTTGATTTGGGACTCATACCCAAAGATCATAGCTGAGCTCAATACATATTTTTGGAAGTTTTATTTTTTGCAAATGCATTTGCAATATTAGGTAAGCAGACAGACAGACAGACAGACAGATAGACCGACAGACAGACAGGCAAAGTGACAGACAGACAGCCAAGCAGGCGAACAGACTGACAGACAGACAGACTGACGGACTGACGGACTGGCAGGCAGGCGGGCAGGCAGTCAGGCAGCAGACAGACAGACAGATGGATAGATATTTTTAAATTCGTTAAATTCATAATTTAGTTATCATAATTTGATCCTTTATGTTTTGGAATTCCATGGTGAAGCTTTTATTGTGAAAGCCAAACTGCTTTTATTCCGGTCTGGTGCTGTGACCCGCCGTCTTTAGACTCAGATTGATCATCAGGTGGCTGTTGCTCTAATGTGCGACCAGCCTGATCAAACTGATCCCAGAACAGCCAGGGGGTCGGGTTTCAGCACCGCGGTCAGCGCAGAGCCCCCCCTCTCACAGCACCTAGCCTACACATCAACGCTTCCTCCTTTTCTCCCTCCCTGCGTCCCCTCCCCCTTTATATCTGCTCTCATGATAAATCCCTCCTATGTGCCACTGTCTGGTAGACTTGAAAGGCTGGGAAATCACGCAAACAACACTTTCATTTTTCTTGCCGAGGTTGACTCGTCTGACGGCAGCTTTCTCATTCTTGAAGAGCATCAGTCAGAAACGCTCAACAGGCAGAGCTTTGCGTCTCCACAGCGGCTTCCCCTGGCTCTCTCCCTCTGTGGCTGACGCTGAAGCTGATCGGCATCTTTCCCCCCTACTTTTTCAGTTTTACCTTTGCAGCAGGTAGCCTCTTTATTCTCCAACCGAGCCTCGGCAGCATGTTGGACCCGTCTTCCAGCGAAGAGGAAGGGGATGAGATAGTGGAGGTGGAGCGCAAAGAGGTGGCGGCCCCGAAGAGCCTCGGAGGAGCCCGGCTGTCACCGGGCCGAGCCTCCGAAGGCGACGCCGGGATCCAGCCTCGGGGCCGAGGGAGCGGCGGGGGCCGACCCTCCAGCCCCACACCATCGGTGGGCAACGACAAAGAGAAAGAGGACCTGGAGAAGATGCAGAGAGAGGAGGAGGAGAGGAAAAAGAGACTCCAGCTGTATGTGTTTGTGATGCGCTGCATTGCTTATCCCTTCAACGCAAAGCAACCTACTGATATGGCCAGGAGGCAGCAGAAGGTAAGATCAGTGTGAAACCAGAGCTAACTTTAAAACTGTGTTTTTGAAATGCGTCTTTCAGTTTTAGAAGGCATCGCTCAGATACATGCCACCAACTGTTGCTTCCACAGTCGCACCATCGCTGGATGCCTTTCGGTCGAATATACTCAAGAACATACTGTATATCTCAGTTTATAGTCCGAGAGGATCTTTAACATGCTGGATGTAGCCTAATGCACACCGCACGAGGATACAAACCTTAATACTTTCATTAGACAAGGCAGTCGACTGTGATGGATAAAGTGCAGAGATGATAAACCATACCACACTGCCCATAGAGTATGAGCAGCAAGAACAAATGCCGACTTGGCATCTCTTTTGATTGAACATAATTACATATTTTCTTTATTCCCACCACCCAATATCTTGGCATGATGATGAAAAAGCTAAACTGTGCCAGAAAGATATATAAAAAAAGGTTTGACAAACAAGGAAATGAGTTAATCAAAACTAAAGACAGACAGGGTTGGACAAATAAGAGAGGCTGATGGATGGCATGAGAGAGAGAGAGAGAGAGAGAGAGAGAGAGAGAGAGAGAGAGAGAGAGAGAGAGAGAGAGAGAGAGTGAGTATTTGTATTCCTGTTTAACCCACCCATTGTAGTAGCTCTTGCATGAATTGCCTCTGGGCATAGATGCACCAGGGCTGTCCCCTCCGTCCTGCTATCTCAAGCTTCTATTTGAACAATCTGTTGCACAGGAGCCATTGACACCACTGCCTAGAGAGGGTCCAAAACCATCTGTTTGCTTCCCGATTCCAATATCTGAACTTGTGTATTGGCTGTTACCAAATACCGATCTGATACCCGTGTGTCATATATTGTATTATGTTTTAAAAACTGTATATCCCTGGTACAGTCTGGCTCAGGTTAAACTCTTTGTGAAACATGATCAAACACAAACAATGAATGCCATTTCTTTTATTATCCAGTTTGACAGTGACGGAAAAGAACATAAACTACTTTAAAGCTGATTTTATTCTGAGGCTAAATTTGGTGTTATTGGATCGATAAGGTCTAGTACTTTCCAAAAACCGATAGCAGTATTTTAGGTGGTATCGGAGACTTTTCCCATACGGTTATTGGAATGTCTCTACCACTGACCAGTGCCTTCCTCTATATGGGAGGAATGTTTCCTTACACAGTCTATCGGCTTTGATGTGGTCCTTCAGGAATATCGCTATAACACAACCTGAGGTATTTTAGAACAATGCACTGGTTGGAAAATACCATAAATTAATCTTTTTTAAAGATACACCCTGTGACATTGACTATGTTTACATGCACACCAATATTACACTATTATTCAGAATATGACAATATACCAAATTAGATACAGTTCTTGTAAGTGTTTAGAAAAGCGCTATAAAAATAGATGTATTTTTATTTCATTAATGAAAACAGTATTTTCCAGTTGGATATTCCAAATAAGGCCTTTTTCAAAACAGCGTTTTCCAATTAAGAAGTGGGATATTCCAGTATTCTTTAGGTTTTAGAAGCATTCTTTGGACATGTATACGGCACTTTCAGAATATGCATCTCTGGCAGGGTTTTTACTGCAGTTTACAACAAACACAATTATTAATTTAATGATTAAATAAGATAGTGTCTCCAAACTTTTCTCAATTATAACTTGTCTCCTGCTAGTTGTACTGCAGCACTTACTTTAAAATAATCTCCTGGTGTACTTACAAACTTCCCAATCCATGGTTTAATGAGTACACAACCTATTTTTACTACTGTAGAAGTTTGGTATCATTTTGGGCATTATTGGTGAGTGATTTATGAGATACACAGTTGGCTCCAATAGCGCCTGCACTGAGCTAATCAGCTGGTGATGCAAAGCGTTTTGCTCCCCAGGGAAAAAAGCTTCTGGTGGGGTTGTTTGGCTCGAGGTCGGGGTGCAAAGGTATGGGGTGCCATTTGTAAAGCGGCTTGTGCTGAAAATAACAGCAACATTTTGTCACATTTAGCTTTAAATAATGTTTAAAAAACTGGTATGAAATTTTGAGGGTCACTTTCTTGCACATTTACAACAATATTTGTCAACTTGGAAATATTTTAAATAGTTAAATCCAAATATTAAATGTTACACCTAAATGTTAAATGTTAAATCTAAATGCTAAATCTAAATGTTAAATCTAAATGTAAATGTCAAATCTAAATGTAAATGTTAAATCTAAATCTAAATCTAAATGTTAAATCTAAATATTAAATCTAAAGCTAAATGTTAAATCTAAATCTAAATCTAAATATTAAATCTAAATCTAAATGTTAAATCTAAATATTAAATCTAAAGCTAAATGTTAAATCTAAATCTAAATCTAAATATTAAATCTAAATCTAAATGTTAAATCTAAATCTAAATCTAAATGTTAAATCTAAATGTTTCGGGTGAAACTAAATATTTAGCTAATGTGCAAATTAAATGCCGGTAACCGGAAGTACCAAAATCACTTTGACTGATCTGTCATGTTTGCTTGCATTAAGGCCAGCTAGAGCCTATCCCTGCCAGTACCGTGCCTTGTTGGGGGCGGGCGGGGATAGGCTCTTGCTGGCCTTAATGCAAGCGAACGTGACCGACCCCCCCCCCCCCCCCCCCCCCCCCCCTGTGGCTGGCTATAGTGGCTATAATTCCAACACCATTCATAAAAGCGACACTAAAAACTCAAAGTACTCTTCAAATACAGTTTTCCCCAACTGTGTTTATTATTTTAGGTAGTTATTTTAACGTTTATCCAAGTTCAAGAGTCCATATCCCCGGATGAGATGATTTTTATTCGTTATTTGACACTATAAACACACACTGACCTCCTCAAGCTTTTATTTTGGTACTTCCGGTTACCGGCATTTAATTTGCGTATTAGCTAAATATTTAGTTTCACACAAAACATTTAGATTTAGATTTAGATTTAACATTTAGATTTAGATTTAATATTTAGATTTAACATTTAGATTTAGATTTAGATTTAACATTTAGATTTAGATTTAGATTTAATATTTAGATTTAACATTTAAATTTAGATTTAGATTTGACATTTAGATTTAGATTCAACATTTAGATTTAGATTTAACATATAGATTTAGATTTATCATTTAGATTTAACATTTAACATTTAGGTGTAACATTTAATATTTGGATTTAACTATTTAAAATATTTCCAAGTTGACAAATATTGTTGTAAATGTGCAAGAAAGTGACCCTCACAATTTCATACCAGTTTTTTAAACATTATTTAAAGCTAAATGTGACAAAATGTTGCTGTTATTTTCAGCACGAGCCGCTTTCCAAACGGCGCCCCATACAAAGGACCCTAGGGTGAAATTACTCCAAACCATCACTTTAACTGTTTAGTTATCTATGATTCAATTCAATTCAATTTTATTTATAGTATCAATTCATAACAAGAGTAATCTCAAGACACTATACAGATAGACCACACACAATTTACAAGGACCCAACAGTTCTAGTAGTTTCCTCCAGAGCAAGCAACAGTGCGACAGTGGCGAGGAAAAACTTCCTTTTAGGCAGAAACCTCGGACAGACCCAGGCTCTTGGTAGGCGGTGTCTGACGGCCGGTTGGGGTTAGAATGAAGAGTGGCAATAACAAAAATGATTGATGACTAACATTAGCTCAAAATGCCATTCCAGTGACAGCCTTTGTTGTGTTTGATTGCTAGCTTGTGGCAAAGCTAGCAGTCATTTCTGGAACGTTTTAGCTATCTATGATTGTTTGATTGCTAACGTTAGCTCAAAACGCCATTCAATTGACAACCTATGTTGTGTTTGATGCTGACCTGTAGCCAGCAGTAAACCAACTTGGTTAAGTAGGTAAATTTTTACTGTATTGACATTACAAAAAGTCTCTCATTAGCATCTTGTATGCTACTTGTTGCAAAGTGACGCATGCGCAACTCACATCTTCACTCGTTGCTAAGTGACGCATGCGCGACTCAAATCTGCACCCGACTTACATCGGGGGGTGTCACCTTCCTCCACAGCGCTGTGGAGATAGTTCAGGCAATGCGAGACAACCTCATGTTTATTTCATATTTCACACAAAGGGCCCAGGTGAGAGCAGATCACCCCCCAGAGTGCTCACTACTGCTATTTAGGTGTGCGTCAACATGTTATCTCACTACTGTTCTTGCTATTTATGTGTGTGTCAACATGTTATTTTGGTCTCACCATGTTACACTGTATCTACTTGATTGTCCCCATGAGATACCCCTCCGCTCTGGGTAGTGCATGATGAAAGACCCTTTTGTTTTACCTACAGTGAGAGGCTTTCACATCACCTATCTTCATGCAGTGATGGACTGGCCATCTGGAATTTGGGCAAATGCCAGAAGGGCCACCCCCCCTTTGGACGTCTATGGCCACTAATGTCTTTGGTTCATTTTAATAAGTTATTTTATGCATGCAGCTGCAAATATTCAAGATTGTACTGTGGCAAAGTGCATGGACAGATACACTCGGAAGGCAGAGTCACTAATTTTCCAAGCTAGGTTATTGACAGAAATAGGGCTGGTGTGTTGTAAATGATTATTATTTTTTTATCCCAGTCCATCACTGTCTTCATCTGTTCAACAAATATTGTAAGGTATCGCAACATTACTAGAATATTACTCCTAGAATATTTGTAGACTACACCCACTTGCAGTCTAGTCTCTTAAGTAAAGCAGTAGGCTATTTAATACCTCAGTGACTAAAATGGTATTCAAATGACATGTTTCAGCATCAAGTGCTGTGGTGGATGCTGTGTGGACTGCACACATATCAGTAGATGAAAGGCATTCAATACTGTAGCCTGCACAAATTACTATTTCAATTTCTATAATATTTTGTTTCCCAATCACAAAAGTCCCCCCCACTCCCTATTATTATGTGATCTAAACACATCCCATTCCCCTGTGATTAGTTTTCTTCATAATTAACGATTAAGGTTTCTCGCTCTGTTGAGAAATGTTAGAAGAGCTGACTCATGCTTGTGCAAATACTCTTAGTAGTTGAAGTGACATTTCATTCATCATTAGTTCATTCATCACTAACAAAAAAAGAAACTGATGGATCAGGATTTCAGAAGAGGATGGACATCAGGTCATACAGCTCTGAGTGCAGAGAACACTTAAAGCGCCCATATTATGCTCATTTTTCAGGTTCATAATTGTATTTTGAGGTTGTACCAGAATAGGTTTACATGGTTTCATTTTCAAAAAACACCATATTTATGTTATACTGCACATTGCTGCAGATCCTGTTTTCACCATGTGTGTTTAGGTCTCTGTTTTAGCTACAGGGTGAGACATCCCACTTCTATACTATCTTTGTTGGGAGTCGTACATGCTCAGTAGCTAGGTAAGATCCCACTAGCTAGATAACTCTTTCTCCAGCTTTGGTCAGTACAAGCCAGGATTAGCTGGGAGACTTCTTCTAGACGAGGGGGACTTGTGGAATACCTGCAGAACAGGGACATGGAAGTAGTTCTTTTGGAGATTATGGTGAACGAGTGTGTGTTGTAGCAGTGTTTGCCAGTGAGAACGAGCTAGCATGCTAGCGCTAGCATGTCCTACAGTGCGCCACCTCGTCTCAGCTAGTGACGTAGAAAGCCGTGCAGATTTTGAACAGCTCACCCGGAGACTGAAGGCAGAGGACATTCAGAAACCGTATCTCACTCAAAACAGCATTTTGTTTTCCATGTTTGTATGCGTGTGGAAGCACCAGAGACACAAAATAACCCCCCTAATCCTAGAAAAAGTGTTTTTTTTCTCTTAATATGGGCTCTGGAATGCCTGCCATTGAAAAACACATCAGCATCAGGGTTGAGTCTGTGCTTTACGAGAGGATATGTAAAGCTAGACAGAGAATGAAAGTCTTCGACATCCTGTCTTTAGATCCTACTTTGGAGCTTGTACGCCTTCTCAAACACATTTGCCAGTCAGCTGGGAAGTGGGTGGTACTGCACTGGGCTTGAGATGCTGTGGGCTGAAAAGCTATAAAGCCATGTTGCTGTTCCTTGTTTGAAAGATGTCTTTAATGTTAAAACCTGTCTTAGGAAGTCTTGAAGTTTTAGGGCTTCAAACACATGTTGCAGGTAGAGCTGCCTTGAAGGCAGAAATAATGCCAGGAATCCTTTGAATATTTTGAAGTAGAGTCCCGACACTGAAGCTAAGCAATGCACTGCTGTGGATGGGGCAGCAGCTAAACATATTTTGGCCACCTAAGAAAAAGTATTTTTTCAATTGTCCGCTATATTTAGAATATTTTCCCAGCTTTACCTTGCTGTCAGACAGGCCTTTCCTTTGGCACTACATTTTCTCAACCGTAGAACTTCGTAGTCTTATGCAGAAGCACAATTGTGCTAGCACGCTGTATCAAGCCGCAGATCAGCTGTTTGGCTCACTCTCCACGGTTAATGGAAGAGACAACATATTCAAGAAAATAAAAAATGAGTGAAGCGGTTAAAAACTCCAAATATGGTGTCCACTTAAAGATTTTTCTTTAGGTGGCTAAAGTGCGTTTAGCTGCAGCCCGTTCACAGCAGTATATTGCTTAGCATGTTTGCCATTGATAAAAGAAGCAATATCAGAATCAGAAATACTTTATTGATCCCCGAAGGGAAACTCTGTGTTACAGTTGCACAAAGTATAGAAATATCAGAGTAGAAATATAAATAAAGAAATATAAGGAGTGTGGATATGCATGGTATTTACATAGTTTAATGAATTTTTATGATACAGTATTTATTTATATTTATATTTCACATTATAGAAATACTCTGTTATAAGTCAAATTTGTAAGTAAAAGTCTTGCAGTGAAACTTAGACTGACGTAAACTGCAATTGTGTAATAATAATAATAATAATAATAATAATAATGTATACTTTATTAATCCCGTAAGGGGAAATTACAATGTAAGCATCAAAATATGCTTGAAGTACCAAGAGTAAAAGTACTCCTTCATTTTTACATTATATACTTTTCAATATGTTACGATGCATTGTAATTTATTGTATTATGTTTTGTGTTAATGATCAGAATCAGTGAGGTAAAGTTCAATATTTGCCTCTGAAATGTAGTAAAGTAAAAGTATACGGAATTATATTTTGAATTTACCCAAACTTATTTGGTAAAGAAAATGAAAGTGAACGTTAAATGCCCCTCCAAAGTGTTCGTTGTAAGCACCCATCTCTCCCCCATTTTTATTGTCGGTGCTATGTTGTTCTATTACCAAATCTCTGGTAATATTTTGCTGAGTGCAATGTTTTTATTTACTGAGAGAAAATATGTCAAACTTGGTTCCATGTCCTTGTCTTTATGGACAGCCATTCACCAAATTCGGAATATGAGAATTCTTACAAACATTGACTTCAGTTACTTAAAAAAGAGCCCACATGTAAATTTGTACAAATGTTCAGATACCATTTGAACTCCAAAATGATTACTATTAGGAGCATTGTTGAATGTATAACATGGTTGTTTCATCTCATTGATTAACTCACATTGACTCACACTTGTCTGCGGCAATTCTGACGCAGAGACACATTGTGTCTCTTTAAATTAAGTCGGATATCTAAACCGGCTACCAACCGATCATTTCTATTGTGATTTCTTATCAAGATACCTTTTCAAGCACTGTGAGAGCATTGCACCAAATCTTTGTATCTATATCTGTATGTGCCAAGAGCTGAATAACTTTGAACTGCTGTCTTGAGGATGGATAATCTTGCTGAAATATGATCCATGAGGCGGTCCGTGCTGATATTCAGCATTCATTCTTCTCTTTTTTGATCTAAAAGGAATCAATCAAAGAGCCTACACCAGGAGCCAGGTCCGATATGAGCTGTGATTTATATCTACAGCACATATTTATAGTTAATAGGTTCCTCTGTTTAAAACATTAAAGTGCCAATATTATGCTCATTTTCAGATTCATAATTGTATTTTGAGGTTGTACCAGAAAAGGTTTACATGGTTTCATTTTCAAAAACACCATATTTATGTTGTACAGCACATTGCTGCAGATCCTGTTTTCACCCTGCGTGTTTAGGTCTCTGTTTTAGCTACAGAGTGAGACATCTCACTTCGATACTATCACATGCTCAGTAGCTAGGTAAGATCCCATCAGCTAGACAACTCTTTCTCCAGCTTTGGTCAGTACAAGGCAGGATTAGCTGGGAGACTTCTTCTAGACGAGGGGGACTAGTGGAATACCTGCAGAACAGGGACATGGAAGTAGTTCTTTTGGAGATTATGGTCAACTAGTGTATGTTGTAGCAGTGTTTTGCCATTGAGAATGAGCTAGCATGCTACGGTTAGCCGCCTAGTCTCAGCTAGTGACGTAGAAAGCCGTACAGATTTTGAACAGCTCACCTGGAGACTGAAGGCAGGGGACATTCAGAAACTGTATCTCACTCAAAACCGCATGGATAGTTTTGTTATTTCTTTATTTTATATTGAGTTTGTGTGCGTGTGGAAGCACCAGAGATACAAAATAACACCCCAAATCACAGAATGAGTGTTTTTTCTCATAATATGGGCACTCTAAACATCTTCCATTCATTGCATTCCTGCTGTATTATTAGATTGTTAGATTAAACAGTCCCCTCAGGATTTCGCGATGTCGCGATCGCGCCAACTCGCGCAAACTCAACCAATCACCGCTACTTTGTTGCAACCCGCAATTTTGACCAATCACGCAACTTTTAAGCTAATTTGACCAATAAACGGAGTTTCCTTTGACTTCAACCATTCCCAGCAGTCTCATGTGCTAGACTTTGTAGCAGCATGTGACTCTGAGAGCCCATGACCGAGCGGGAGTGAGAGCGGGTCCACGTCACGTACGTCGCCAAATCAATTTCCTTGTTTCTGTTATGAAGACAAGACGCGTGTGACTCAAATATCTCACATTCACCAACAAAATGCAAACCGTCCTGCCAACCTGGATACATTTTGACATCAATGTACGATTTTCGAATCTGAAGCCGCTGAAAGCTGCAGCTGTTTCGATCCTGTTGGCTCTCTGCAGAGGGCACTGCTGCTGCTCAGTACCCCCTGCGACTAACGCATGTGCGCGTTCACACACACACGCACGCACGCACGCACGCACCTACGCACACACACAGTGGATGCAGGAAAAAACAGAGATGAGACGTACAGGAGGATCTAAATTGAGGACAGCTACGCTCGTTATTGTAAGTGCAATGATAAGTTAAAGTCCCTTAAGTACCTTATCAAACCGTTTGAACGTGTGTCCCAGGCCAGGATAGGAAATTAACTAACAATATAAAGATCAACAAGCTGCTGACAGACATGTTCAAATTTTATTCATTCAATAAATAATTATTTTTTTGTCTTAAATCCACCAGCCATTTTCCTTTGCAGCATCCTCAGCCTTATTGGTAAGGTTACTAGGAAAAATCAGGTTTCCTTTTTCTCTTTAAAGAACTATAAAAAAAAAATCCCAACTTTTTTTGCAACTTTCTCTGTCTACCGAAACTTAATTGCAATAAACATACAAAAAACATCAAAACTTTTATCGCAATTTTTTACAAAATCTCCTGCAACATCAGGCAATTTGGGCCGCAACTAAGTCAAAAAAGGCTGCAAAATCCTGGAGGGACTGAATAAAGTTGAATTCAACTCTTTTTTTTTTTTTCACTTAAAATGGAAATACATCCGGTACGTTCAATACCTTTCTGTTGCTTACGTTATGTTTCAATCATACCCAGAAATAATCCTTTGCATTTGTTAAGAGAATTTGCGTGAAACCCTGACTTGTTTTTTTCCCTGCTGTTTGGGTAAAACATATAATGTCCTCCAGCTAATTCTAGTTCACTGTAATTAGGACATACGTTTTAGTTCAACCCGGGCTTTTTAGTCTGACAAAAGCGACTCACCTGCCACGGCTCACCATCACAGGGTTGTTAACAAGATCCAGAGCAGGCTTGTGCCCAGTCAAACCCAAAAGACACGCAGCGAAATTCTTTTGTACGCGCGTCCTCAATGAAATCCTATCCAATCGGTGGTGCCAGAAACTTTACATGGTGACTACTTGCACTAGCTGCTAACAGTTAACACAGTTGATTCAAGAAAACATATAGGATGCACCACCAGCCAGCGCTCTCTCTAGACGTTTAGGGTAAACAGAATATGCCCCCCCCCCCCCCCCCCCCCCATTGTTACATGTTGCCAGTTCATGTAAATATGTAACAACTAAAGTGAGACCTATTAGCAGCCACCCCGTTAAAGGGTGCTGTCAGCGTAGTATGTACTCTACAGAATAAAATGAGACTTTTATGAGATAACACACTTACACATCTCACACTACCTGTTTTCTTTCTCAGTAGTCAGAGGAGTGATAATAGTTCTTAATTGGACAAGTAACCATCTGTAGTATAGGCCTACTGCTGTCTTGTTCACTTCTGTTGTCATTTATTTTTTTATTCATTTTCATGGCTTTTCTCTCCTAATCAGGCCAGGGGGTATAACTATGCCCAGGTGAGACACTCAACGCCTTAACACAATCTGTCTGCTTGTTTTCTGCTCCATAATAGGGCTTCTGATGAATCCACTCCTCCTTCCTCTCCTGTTCTGCTGCTCGACAGTCCTCCTCCTCGCCTCTCATTTTGCTTTTGTCATTATTCCAAATTAGCAGGGCTGAGGCGTACTTCACAGATTTTACACATCTAAGGCCGCGTTCAGACTGCCTGCGTCGGCTGGCAGGACGCAGGTCTTTCCATCAGAGCCGGAGCTGTGGGAGGAATTCAAAGTTAAGTGTCTTGGTGTGCAAAGCGCTGCAACAATCACAACAACCATGGATTGCTGTTGTGGCTGACAACTGGGAACTTTATACATTGTTGGTCTGCTATTTTATCAATAAATTCCCTTCTAGGACTTTTTTCTATGTAGGCGTGTTACGAAAATTGATGGCTAATTGCCAATTTGCTCCGACTCTGTCGGACGTCAGGGGCTCCACAGTCTGACGTGACAGCCGGCCGGTGCCTGCCGGGGTCGCTGGCTTGTTGCCCGGCCTGTTGACCGTTACAGACCCCGCTGTGAGCTGGCTGGAGCTCTGTCAGGAGACTCAGGAAGAGGGGTGCTTATTTCCCTGATTGTTTGTTTAAAGATCCCATGGCATGGAAATTTCACTTTATGAGTTTTTTTTTAACATTAATATGAGTTCCCCCAGCCTGCCTATGATCCCCCAGTGGCTAAAAATGGCAATAGGTGTAAACCCAGCCCTGGATATCCTGCTCTGCCTTTGAGAAAATGAAAGCTCAGATGGGTTGATCTGGAATCTTTCTTCTCCTTTCTCTGTTTAGCCCGCCCAGAGAATTTGGCCCACCCATGAGAGAGAGACATCATGGCTTTCAAACGAGCAAAGTGGCAGTTGGTCAAGGCCACAGCCCCAGCCTCCACTGGCTCTAGTGGCTGTAATTCTGCACCAAGGCTGAATTTTGGGAAAGAGACTTCAGATACAGTATTAGGGGACCACTAAGGTCTATATAAAAGAGACTTCAGATACAGTATTAGGGGACCACTAAGGTCTATATAAAAGAGACTTCAGATACAGTATTAGGGGACCACTAAGGTCTATATAAAAGAGACTTCAGATACAGTATTAGGGGACCACTAAGGTCTATATAAAAGAGACTTCAGATACAGTATTAGGGGACCACTAAGGTCTATATAAAAGAGACTTCAAATACAGTATTAGGGGACCACTAAGGGGTATATAAAAGAGACTTCAGATACAGTATTAGGGGACCACTAAGGTCTATATAAAAGAGACTTCAAATACAGTATTAGGGGACCACTAAGGTCTATATAAAAGAGACTTCATATACAGTATTAGGGGACCACTAAGGTCTATATAAAAGAGACTTTAGATACAGTATTAGGGGACCATTAAGGCCATGTAAAACCATCCAAAGAGGACCATGTCATGGGACCTTTAAAGTCTCATCAGAATGTGGTCTAAAATAAATTCGGATTGGGATTAAATTGGGAATAAGGGCCTATCAAGTACCACATGGTGGAGCCTGTTGCCCCAGACAAAGCATTTTATAGTGAATGGACATGGTTTTAACAAAAGAGCCAGTTGTTCCAAGGTAAGGTGATCGGATTTTGGTTATCAGATTGGATCAAATCTTGAAAATGGGTTGTTCAAAAGGAAAAGAAGGAATCTGAATTCAGAATGGATCACGGAATCCAATCCTAGTTTAATCTGGATCAAACCTTCAGTTTGTGTTGTTCAAAACTTGTTAGTAGGATTTGGATAGCGGGATTATCCTGATCCCAACAGGGGGGGTAGGATTCCAAGGTGGATTCCAGGAAGAAAATGTAGTAAAACTTTAAAATGTATGTTAAATAACACATTTGCATCATTTAGTGTATATACTTTTTATTTATATTTTGCACTTGACTTGTGTAACCGTTGCAACAGTGATAAAGTAGACGTAGGCTACCAATTAAGCTTTTCAGTATAGTAAAGTAAAAATAAAAATGATCTTGTCCCCATTAAAATATCCCCCAAAAAGATTTCAATAACAAACAAAAATAATATATTCTATTTTTCTGTCATTCATCACTGTATATTCATTTCAAAGAAACTCATCAGAGATGAGCCTGTCAAAGATAATTTCTGGTCTCTCCTCAGATGAAGAACCCTAAACAATCTTTATTTTGTTAACTATTGGACTTTTAGCCTTTTCTTTTATTTAAAGACGTTTTTTTATTGTTTTTTATTTGTTGTAGCTCAGATGAGGGGTCATAACATAAAATGATGAATGGAAGTGGATGTTCATGTAATTTTTGTGTTTTGTTTCAACATAAGAAACCCTTCCAGTGACCCCATGCTGGCTCTTCTACCTGTTCTTCACCTGGCTGGTAGCCCACATTGTGATATGTTGTCCCATTTAGAGCACTGGTAATCCGGATTTGGTCATCTTGAATACTGTATCTGGATCAGGGTGATCCAGTCCAATGTTGCTTTAAAAAAACGGCACAAAAGTAAGACGGATTACCTGATCCTAAATAGCAAAAAATGAGATTTACAAATCCGGATCATTTTGATCCAGATTAAATGTTTTGAACAACTGGCCCAAGGAGTGTTATGTGAGTTGATCACGATTGGAGTTTAGATTCAAAACACATTTGAAGAGTGAAGCAAGACCTCCAACTACTTTAGCAGCCCAAGCCACAAAGGCATATGTGAAAGTCAGTTGGGACGCTTCATGTAAGAAAGGATTTGGTGTCGGCTATGTTTCATGTAAACTAATCCTATCCAGGCTATGCTGAAGAATCAAAACATTCATCAGTTAGGCTTTTGGTCATCAGAGATGTTGACAAAGTGATAGTTATAAAGCCAAATGTGATTATCTGGTTTGGGCTGCAGCTTTGATTTGTAGGGCTACCAGTAGATGATGTATGAAAGGAAAACAAGATGACTCATGTTGTTATGATTATTGGAAGATTTCAGTGGCCTGCACAGTTTATTTTTAATAGAAACAGAGGTTTCCAGACAAAAATTCTTTCCACATTATCATTGGAGAACTTCTGCTCTCACTTCTGTCCAGTCATGCAGGAACGGACACAAACAAGCAGCAGACCATTAAAATGCACTTTAAACAATAAAGATAACTGGAACCAGGATGTTGAAGAAATTAATTAATTAATTAATCATAATTTGAATTATGCCATCAAAGGTTTCCAGCATTTTGCGTGTGTGTGTGCGTGTGTGATCATGTGTGTGTGTGTGTGTGTGTGTGTGTGTGTGTAGAAACGGATCAATAGTGTCTGCATAATTCAAGAGGACAGCATGTAGGCTGCTAATGATTACAAAAGCCTTGTCAGTTGGCCTGTTGTGTTCATGTACAAACACACACCCACACAGCTAACCACACACACACACACGGCTATACATGAAAGTACACCACATGCTTCAGTGTATGGAGGTCCTTTGACACATCCACTTTTAGAAAGCAATGAGTGCTGTGTAATTAGGCTGGGGGTGAATCATCCTACCAATCTAATCTATTGAAACTCTAATATGATACTCATCGTCAGCGTCTGCAGGGCTGCAGGGCAATTAAGCATGACGGGTTAGTGGCATTTCAGACAGCCATCAGGACCATTCTCCACAAGCTTTACATCACCAGTGACGTCCGAGGGCGCAGGTTTCAATTCAACCTTTTTTTTGGGGGGGGGGGGGCAAATTTCTTGCCAGTGGTGGGGCAAGAAATATGATGTATTCTGATAAAATGTCTAACTGGAGAGAATAAATTCAAGGAATGGCAAGAGACTTGGTTGTTTGTGTAATGGTCTTACTTTTTATCCTACATTTCCCTTATTGCAATAGTACAGTACAGCAATTTTTGTTAACTGGCAAGCTCCCTATGTCTTTGAAGCTCCATGCCTCCAGTTTATGACAGAGGCTTCTGTTAAAATAGTTTTTTTTTCCGATTTCACAAAGTTTAATCAGATCCACAGAAGACATTACACAACTGTGTGTACTCCCTGTGACTGATAAAGTGACTTTAACGTGTAACAAGTGTCCCTTTGGGTGCTTTTCGTCTGATGCGCCTGGCCCCCCTCCCGATCAGACAGATTGCCAGCCGTCCTGGCCCTCGGTGAGCAATCACAAACGTTTTTATGTATTTCTTTATGGGGTGTGATTAAAATGGTAACTGACAGTCTATCACAGCACACCAGGGTCAGGAAACTGTGGATTTCCAGCTGTCTGTGCCTCTATTCACTGGTGACGCCGTGGACTAATCCCTGCTATGTCAATGTTAGATTAGTGAAATCTATCTAAATTGAAAGCTCTACACTTTGTCTAGCAGGTCTAGAAACTTACCACAGAAGGTTGATTTAATGCCACCGAATGGGAAAAGTACACTGTCTTTTGACCTTAAACGGCTGTTTGGCGGCCTGTTGGGTGGCCTGGTGGGCAGCCTTTTGGTCGGCCTTTCATGGGTTCCTGGTGGGCAGCCTGTTGGGCGGCCTGTTGGCGGGCCTGGTGGACGGCCTGGTGGGCGGCCTGGTTGGCGGCTTTTTGGGCGGCCTGTTGGGTGGCCTGTTGGGAGGCCTGGTTGGCGACTTTTTGGGTGGCCTGTTGGGCGGCTTTTTGGGCGGCCTGTTGGGTGGCCTGTTGGGAGGCCTGTTGGGTGGCCTGTTGAGAGGCCTGGTTGGCGACTTTTTGGGCGGCCTGTTGGGTGGCCTGTTTGGCGGCTTTTTTGGGCGGCCTGTTGGGTGGCCTGTTGGGAGGCCTGGTTGGCGGCTTTTTGGGCGGCCTGTTGGGCGGCCTGTTGGGCGGCCTGTTGGGTTGCCTGTTGGGCAGCCTGTTGGGCGGCCTGTTGGGAGGCCTGGTTGGCGGCTTTTTGGGCGGCCTGTTGGGTGGCCTGTTGGGCGGCCTTTTGGGCGGCTTTTTGGGCGGCCTGTTGGGTGGCCTGTTGGGCGGCCTGTTGGGAGGCCTGTTGGGCGGCCTGTTGGGTGGCCTGGTTTGCCGTTTTCTGGGCGCCCTGTTGGGTGGCCTTTTGGGAGGCCTGGTGGGCGGCCTGTTGGGTGGCCTAGTTGGGTGGCCTGTTGGGTGGCCTGTTGGGCGGCCTGTTGGGTGGCCTGGTTGGGTGGCCTGTTGGGTGGCCTGGTTGGGTGGCCTGTTGGGTGGCCTGTTGGGCGGCCTGTTGGGTGGCCTGGTTGGCGGCTTTTTGGGCGCCCTGTTGGGTGGCCTGTTGGGAGGCCTGGTGGGGGGCTTTTTGGGCGGCCTGTTGGATGACTTGGTGGATGGCTTGGTGGGCGGCCTGTAGGATGACTTGGTGGATGGCTTGGTGGGCGGCCTGTAGGATGACTTGGTGGATGGCTTGGTGGGCGGCCTGTTGGATGACTTGGTGGATGGCTTGGTGGGCGGCCTGTTGGATGACTTGGTGGATGGCTTGGTGGGCGGCCTGTTGTGCGGCCTACGCTCTCAATCACAATGTCAGTGCTCTGGGAAGATGTTTTAGACAACTGTGGATATGCAGTTTAACATGTAAGATTTGAAAACATACTTTTAGATTTGCAGTTTTTCGTTATTTTAGTTTTGCATAAAGAGTGTTCAGGGCACAGCATGGGTGAGGAGAAACTCCATTCACATAGTCTGTTCAAGACAGGACTGTTGCGGTCGTCTCTGTCCTTCTCTCTGCTGGCAGTTGGGCTGCTATGATGCATAAAGTTTGGGGTTGATTAGCGGTGCAGATCGGCTCAGACACTAGCTGCCGACGCTGTGGTGTTACACATCACGCCTCTTTCTCTCCCAGAATGCCGACATGCTATGTGAAGTCACAGTGAAGAGGCCTCTGCTTGCTTCTGTGTGAATAAACAAAGACGCCGTAAGTGCAGAGCTGTGTGAAAGGTGCTACAGTGGGTGTGTACTGTAAGCATTTACTACTGTCCTGCACTCATGTTAAAGCGTTGTGTGTGAGCGTGTGAAAAGCAGCTCCCGCCCTGATGGGCACTTTCTCAATCCTGTGTAGGGTCTGCTGTGCAGTGTGTAATCTGGATTTACCCGTTTATTCGATGTTACGTCATCACCAGGGAGCTTGAGCATGTTCCCTGCTGTGCAAGAGAAAGGGTTAATGTCAATGATGTCTGTAAGAGCACACTGTGTGTGTGTGTGTGTGTGCTCATGCTTCATTGGATTAATAATAATAATAATAATAATAATGATGATAATAATAATAATAAAAATAAAAGCTTTCAAAATTAACGCAATAATGATTTAAAGCAAATTCCTCACCCTAACGACATTCAATTAACGTGCGTACATTCTGTGATTTGGGCCGTTGCTGCTCAATAGTTTGGGAAATCAGGAAGCGATGCAGCAGTAAAGTTGAGGATGGCTAGCAGAAACAAAGCTCCTTGAGCAGAAACGGATAACGAAAAGGGTATTTTGAATGGCAAGTTGAGTTCCAAAGTGCTTTCCAGAAGGTTCTCTCCACAACTGTACTGTCGATGTGAACTTAGTTACCACCGGAGTATGTTCTAACAGGAAATGCATAGTGTATGGAGACCACCGACCGCCTTAATGCGTATTTGTATTTATATTTATTATAAGGATCCCCATTGGCTGACGCCTAGACAACCAGCTAGTCGTCCTGGGGTCCAAAACTACATTTAAACAGACTTAAAAGAATTCATGACACATATGCAGAAAAGAAAATAAATAAAATAAAAGAAATACAACAATACCTGCATACAAAACTACATAACAAAAAGAAACCAAAAAATGAAATAAAATTAAATAAAAACAATACTAAACCAAGCAAATAGAGAAATATCTTGAAAACAAAGTTCTATATTACAGTATATTACATTAATATGCTAAAATTAACGTAGCTAACATAGACAAAGAAGAAGATTATATTTTTAACCACACGATTGGATGGGGGGGCTCTGTAGAGAAACCTGTAGGGGTGGGGGGGCTCTATAGAGAAACCTGTAGGGGGATCTCTATAGAGAAACCTGCAGGGGGAGCTCTATAGATAATCTTCAAGGGGGGGGGCTCTATATAGAACGCTGTAGGGGAGGCTCTTTAGAGAAAGGTGTAGGGGTTGGGGATCTATAGAGAAACCTGTAGGGGAGCTCTATAGAGAAACCTGTAGGGGGAGATTTATAGAGAAACCTGTAGGGGGAGCTCTATAGAGAAACCTGTAGGGGGAGAGCTATAGAGAAACCTGTAGGGGGAGCTCTATAGAGAAACCTGTAAGGGTGGGGCTCTATAGAAAACGCTGTAGGGGAGCTCTTATAGAGAAACCTGTAGGGGGAGCTCTATAGAGAAACCTGTAGGGGGAGCTCTATAGAGAAACCTGTAGGGGGGGGGGGGGGGGCGCTCTATAGAGAAACCTGTAGGGGTTGCTATAGAGAAACCTGTAGGGGGAGATCTATAGAGAAACCTGTAGGGGAGCTCTATGGAGGAACCTGTAGGGGGGCTCTATAGAGAAAACTGTAGGGGGAGCTCTATAGAGAAACCTGTAGGGGAGCTCTATAGAGAAACCTGTAGGGGGAGCTCTATAGAGAAACCTGTAGGGGGAGCTCTATAGAGAACGCTCTATAAGAAACCTGTAGGGGGGGGCTCTATAGAGAAACCTGTAGGGGGAGCTCTTTAGAGAAAGGTGCAGGGGGGGCTCTATAGAAACCTGTAGGGGAGCTCTATAGAGAAACCTGTAGGGGGGGGCTCTAAAGAAACCTGTAGGGGGCTCTATAGAGAAACCCTGGGGGGGGGGGGGCGCTCTACAGAGAAACCTGTAGGGGGGCTCTATAGAGAAACCTGTGGGGGAGATCTATAGAGGAACCTGGGGGGGGAGCTCTATAGAGGAACCTGTAGGGGGAGCTCTATAGAGAAACTGTAGGGGGAGATCTATAGAGGAACCTGTAGGGGGAGCTCTATAGAGAAACTTGTTGGGGGAGATCTATAGAGGAACCTGTAGGGGGAGATCTATAGAGGAACCTGTAGGTGGAGATCTATAGAGAAACTTGTTGGGGTAGATCTACAGAGAAACCTGCGAGCAAAAAGTGATCTGTTAGTTAACTGTAACTGTAGGTTAACTGTAAGTTATGTTATCAAGAATGATAGGTCAATGTCTTATAAAAGTTCCTGGCTACCTCACTAATTATATCATGTTTAATATCTCCAGATCAATACAATGTAGAGACTAACTTTTCTGTTTAGAAGCAGAGAAAGTCACTGTTTCAAAAAGGCCCTCCATGTGATTGCAAAACTTTCGTCTTGTGGAGACAATCTGGAAGAGCCATGAAACGGAACTTGCCGAAGTCCCTTTTCTTTATATTCTGCTGAAGAAGCTTTGTTTTTTTGGGTCTGCTTTTTAATGACCATTGATTTAGCTAAAAAGTAAGTAATCAAGCCTGTTACTCAGGGGAACGGGAAGTGTCTTTTTAGATTAAGTGTGTGGCAAAGGTGTATTAGTCTGAGATCTCTAGGTTCATTTTTAATTTACACACACACAAACACACACACACACACAATCGCACACACACACACGCACGCACACACACACACACACACACACACACACACACACACACACACACACACACACACAGTAGTGATCAGTTGTAGTGTCAGTTTTTAGCTCCCAGATGGCAATTGTAGCAACTTGCTGACATTCTGCCACTCACACCAGACGCTCTGCTGACACTGTCTGTCTTTCTGTCTGTCTGTCTGTCTGTCTGTAGCAAATTGGAATTCTTGGGTTTTAAAACTTTTCCTGAAGGTGTTGTTTTGACATAATGCATTCAGTGACCACATTTATATGAATGGACTGTTCTTATAAAGCACAATGGCCCAAGGACACTTGGCCAATTGGCAGGTAGCACTCTACCACTGAGCCACAGCCACCCCTCTCAGCTGTCTATCAACATTCAGCCGCTGTTTTCTCATTTAAACTTCTGACTCGAGTCCAACTCATGAGACTCAAGTCCACACCTCTGTTACGTACTATTGTCAAAAGAAATTACGTTACCTCACAACGTTACAACATAAATAAAACTACTGTAAATTAGACTGCAATTTTCTACATTCTACAACATCTACAAAGTAACACAAAATATGCATCTTTCCCTCTTTATCTTTCAAGCTGTCTCATCTTCCCTATCCATGCTTGTATTTTTCCCTTTGTTCAGTTCTCTGTTACTCCTCTTTGATTCCTTTCATTCTTTTCTTTTGGCGGCGCTGTCTCCCCCCTCTCTTATCCAGGGAATTCTCCTTTCTTTTTTTTTGCCCCTCTTTTTCTCTCTCTGCCATCTTCCCCCTGGAGTGGCAGTGGTAAGAGAGTGTTGCATTACAACAGATGCCTCTCAACATGCACAACTGGAGTGGAACGAGAGAGCATAGAGCCTAAGACAGGCCCTCCAGGATTTCGCAGCATTTTTTTTTAGATTGTTGCGGCCCAAAATGCCGGATGTTGCGGGAGCTTTTGTAAAAAATTGCGCTAAAGGTTGCAACGTTTTTTGTATGCTTATTTCAATGAAGTTGCTGTAGACAGAGAAAGTTTCACAAAAAATTGCAATGTTCTTTAAAAATGCAAAAGGAAATTTGTTTTGGCTGAGTTTTCCTAGTAACCTTACGAAAACGGCTCAGGATGCTGCAAATGTTGGTCTAAAATGAAAATGGCTGGTGGATTTAAGACAAAAAATAACATTTGTTGATTGAATCAAATATGAACATGTCTGTCAGTAGCTTGTTGGTCTTTCCATTGTTTAAATAATTTCCTATCCTGGCCTGGGACACACATTCATATGGTTTTGGGGGTAAGGGGGGGGCCCCTTCAAATGTCATAATGTCATGCATACGTACATACAGAAAATACAGAAAATTACTACAGATAATTTTGATATTCTAACAGCCTTCAAAGTTGTGGGGGTGAATAGGACTCTGTGGAGGTTCTACAGAAAAGGTCAAGATTAGGCCCAAACATGTGAGGATCAACTAAATCTGGCCGTGGGGACTTGAGTTGTTACGGCCCAGGGGTTTTCAAAGTCCCCCACTCAATAAGCTTTTTTTTTTGTCTTATGACCACAGGTTCACACAACACAAATCTGTACATGTTTGGGACATGTTTGGGACATATTGAACCTTGATTAAAAAGTGAATAACGTTTTCACTCCTTTTTAATATTCCTTGTCTTACATCCGTTATCGCTTTGATTATGTTTTGGAACTACAACAGTTCCTATAATACTGCCATGGTTTAAGTGAGTTACGTTGTGGGCTTCCCCTTGTCATTTTAGTCTATATTTGTTCATATTTTGGCTAATGGCACCACTAAAAGTATGCTCAATTAGCTATTAGCAGTTTGCAGTCTACAATTGGATGTACATACATCTATCACCAGACCATACCTTTATGCAAAAGTAACAGCTCCTTAAAACTCCTTATTTTGAATAGTGTGTGAGTTATACCATAATATCCTTCATGCGTGTTGCATAGCCACCGGTGCTGCCGGGATCTGCTGACTGTTTTGTTGTCAAACTACCATAACTGGTTGTTTGCCTCACATTTCTACCCCCCCTCGAGGCAGCTCACAGTTTGCAAACATCTCCTCTAAACCAAAATGTTGTCAGCTTTTTGGCTGCTTGCGATTGGAGAGAAAATAAACTCAGAACTAGAAGCACTTGCCAGGCAGTGTTCACGGAGCAAAATCACATCAACAGGGTAAAAGAACTAGTTTTAGACCAACACGCTTGTTGACTCTTCACATCTGCTGATTTGATAATTACTCAGCTGTCTGGGCAGTGAAGATTATTAGCTTGGTGATTATGTTCATCACACAGTTCAAACAAATAAGGTGTTTGAAATTGACTTGTGACTTCCATCCTTGTGTAATACAAATTAAGCACAAATGGCTTTATCTTTATTCCAATAAAGCATATTTTGTACAATTACAGTTCAACGAAAAACAGCTGTTGTAGCAGTATAGTTATATATATTATTACAGTATTGTATAATGATAAATGACTGCATTGCTTGGCATCCTGTGAAAACACTGGAGTCTCCATTGATCCCTCAGAAACCATATGTGATTAGACAGAGAGTGTGAATAACGCCTGTGAGCCAAGTACTTTCCAATTATTTTCTTAAGAAAACCTTGTTGCCTTATCTGAACTTAAATCTCAGATACAAATGTATTTTTGTATGTGAAACAGGAGTTGATTATTTTAATTGAGCAATCATCTTTTAGAGGTTACATAGAGCGGTGTGCTGAATGTACCACGTTGTGAGCATTTTTGAGTTTTGACAATCGTATGTCTGGTTCAGTACATGGGCCAAATCGATTGAGAAAAACTGTAACGATGTAGCACAAGATAGGCAAGGATAGGCAAGGAACAACAGAACAGATGAGAGACACATACATTCCTTTATTTATGGTGCAATCTTGCTCTACATCGTTAATAAAAACTGAGCTTCCTGTTGACGATAGATTACAATCAACTTTATTTTCATTGTGCAGAGTACAAGTACAAACACAACAAAATGCAGTGCAAAAAAGCAGAAGAATAGACAGGTGTGCATGGGCACAACAGAAATATATTGCAGTGTTATAAGAGCAAAAATAAATATGGCTATGTAATGTGAACAGTGCATGATCAACATGTACAGATATGTGCAATGTAGTAGCAATGACCATATAATAGTAGTAAGAATAATATAGATATATGCAGTGTATTACCAAAATATATAATAAGAACAACATAATAACAGTATGTACAGCTATGTGCAGTAAATGTGCAGTAAATATGGATACTCTGTTTGAACCATATAGACAGATGTGTACAGTATGCGCAGGGGGTGGGATACGGGGGGCGGGGGGGGGGGGGGGGGGGGGGGTAGTTCAGTAGGGTGACAGCCACATGAAAGAAGCTTCCTCTGAACCTGCTGGTTCGGGTGTGGAGAGACCTGAAATACCTCCCGGAGGGGAGTGGGGTGAACAGTCTGTGGTTGTGTTGGGAACAGTCTTTGATGATGATGCCCATCTTACGCAAGCATCTCTTGCCCTGGATGGCCGTGATGGAGGGGAGTGAGAAACCAGTGATGCGTTGGGCAGTTTTCACCACCCCCTGCAGTGCTTTCCGGTCATGGGCAGAGCAGTTGCCATACAAAACTGTGCCACAGGCTTTCAATAGTGCAGCGGTAGAAGTGTGTGTCCTCAGAAAAAAAGAGTCTCCTCAGAAAAAAGAGATCCTGGTGAGCCTTCTTGATCAGGGTAGAGGTGTTGAGGGTCCAAGAGAGGTCCTCAGAGATGTGGACACCCAGAAACCTGAAGCTGGTGACATGTTCCACCTTTGTCCCGTTGATGAGTATGGATGTGTGTGTGTGCCAGCTTCAGACTTCCTAAAGTCCACAATGAGCTCTTTGGTCTTTATGGTGTTGAGAGCCAGGTTGTTGTCAGTGCCCTTGGATGATAGGTGCTGGACCTCCTCCCTATAGGCTATCTCATTGTTGTTCTCAAAGGTGAGGGCTCAGCACATATCCCTGTGGTTGTCAGGGTGATGGTTGAGGAAGTGTGATCTAACCTAACAGACTGAGGTCTGTTGGTTAGGAAGTCCAGAATCCAGTTACAGAGGGAGGTATTGATGCCCAGTTGACTAAACTAAAGTCTATAAACATAGGTGTTGCTATTGGGCATCTGCCAGCTTTTTGGACGCAATTTTTCAAATGCAGCACTGCCTTCCTGGGATGCTTTGCGGAAGCGTTAAAGTTGCTTAACGTCACCCATAGGAATAAAGTAGAGCACGGTGTGACAGAAGCGTCGCACGGCCATGTGGATCCGCACCGTGAGTGCAACTGGATGGAAGTCATTGTTGCAGTGGAGTATTTTTGGCATTGGCATGACAGAGGTGGTTGGGCTAGTGATAGGTTAAATATTTCAGTCCAAACCTCAGTCAGCTGCACAGCAGAAGGCCCTGAGTACACATCTCAGATACCTTGGATAGCATCAGGACCAGCAGCCTTGTGTGCATTAATCCTGCCCAGTGCCACACACACATCGGTGATGGAGATTGTGAGGCTGGTTGATCTGCAGAGACCACAGCCTTGGTGGCAAATTCCTTGTTGTTCCTATTGAAGTGGCCTTAGAAGTGGTTCAACTTATCAGGTCAGTAGCTTTGTAGTCTGCATTGGCATGGATGCCTTGTCATATGCTTCAGGGGTCAGAGTTGTTCATGAGGTTCATGCCTCTATTTAGCTTAGCCCTGGATGAGCTATAGGCTTGAGCATCACCTGATCTGAATGCTATTCCTCTTGACCTCACTGTTCATTCAAGGCTTTTAAAAAAAGATTATTTCTTGGGGCTTTTCCACCTTTAATGGACAGAACAGCTAGGTGAGAGAGAGGAAGACATGCAGGGAATTGTCACAGGTCAGACTTGAACCTTGGACCTCTGCATGGAGGCATACACCTATAAGTATATGTGTGCCTGCTCCACCAACTGAGCCAACCCATCCACCATCCATGGCTTTTGATTGGGGAAAGTGATAATCCGTTTGAGGGTGGTGACACTGTTGAGTTGATACAGTCCAGAATGGAGGAGGCATATCAATCAATGTCCGTTTGGGAGTCATGGGTGGCCTGAGTTGCAAACACTCTCCAGTCAGTGTTTCCAAGTGCCGAGTCACCCGCGACAATGTAGGCAGCCATGGGACGAGTTTGTTGTTTACTGATAGCAGAATGCAGTTCTTTCATGGCAATCTTAGCATTAGCATTCGGTGGTATGTAGGCTGCTGTTACTACTGTTGATGTAAACTCTCTGGGCAAATAGAAACGTCTACACTTAACCATGAGATAATTAAGGTTAGCTGAGCAGTGAATCTTGGTGATGGTGGTGTCCGTGCAACATGTTTTGTTAACACAAATGCACAAACCCCCACTTAGGGTCTTGCCGCAGTCAGCTGATGACTGACTGCTCTGTCAGCACTGAGGAGGCAGCGTCCAGATAGCTGTCGATCAAGTTAAACTAATGGGGTTTATGGACGAGAGTGCCTGAAAGTGACCAACCATCGGAGGGCCAGTGCCTCCTTGGTTTCTGTACAAGTCTCAAAAGTCAGTTTAATTTGAGCAGAATTCAGAATGAAGAAAAAATTATAAAAGAGGTAGAAAGGTAAAAAATATTGCAGGAGCATGGTAACCTGGGTCCCAATTCAGTGGCTGCCGCCCTCGGAGGCCACAGCCGGCTCTTACACATCTAGCTATCCAGCTACCCCAGCAAAGCTAACATTAGCCTTCTAGAGCTAGCTGGCGTCAGGCTGGTTTATGGAGGGGGAATGCCCATTTCTCAGACGCTCCATTCTTCCGACCATGTAGGCTTTTTATATAGGTTAGGATAGCCGATTGGTTGGGGTTAGACATATGACCTCGAGTGGTTAAGGTTAGGACAGCCGATGGGTCAGGGGTTAGGACCTGTACAAATGGGGTTACGTTACGGGGAATATGGGACACTAAACTGCACAAAAAACGGTGCCAAGATTGTGTAGATTAAGCAGGATATACATTTAAATGTGTTAATAAGCTAGAGAAAACTAACACTGGTCTATAAATGCAGCCTCCAAGGCTGCAGACCGTGAATTTGGACATAGCTGTATTCATTGACAAATAAAGTCATGTCACAGACTATCTGCATATGTGTTTATGCAACCTTTAAGACATATTACTTCTTTTAATGAAGGACACATTTGACAGAGTACCTAAACCAAGTTAGACAACACACACTTACCTACAGGCTCAATACCAGCTGCACATATTCCCATCTGACCCCTGCTTTAAAGCATTTAGCCATACACTGCTGTGTTATGGATCAACAGTAGCACACAGCTGGCTACTGTAGTTAATCTGAACTGTGAACTTTGACCCCCATTATGGAAGCTGTAATCTCATACTGCTTCCTCTGCTGCAGTGACCATGGCAACGGCTGCGGACCGAAACCAATGGGTGTGGAGTCTTCTCGCAGCGAGGGAGGCTCTTATTGGTCATTTCATTAGAGTGTGATTGCCTTTGTTGAAGGATAATTGTGTAGCACAGCGTAATGTAATAATGCATTCTTGGTAAAACTTCATTAACAAAACATGACGGCATGCACATGTATGATGTCGGTGTGTCTGTGTCTATGGTTAGATCCAGGTTGCAAAAAAATAAAATAAAAAATAAATAAATAAAGACCTAGGTTGGAACTGGGGGACCACCACACACTGCGTTTACATCACATGTAAAAAAGCAGTAGGCCAATGGCTGTAGAAGATCTGAAGCCAAACAATTTGATTTATTTATTTATTTATTATTTTAAAGCCTGTTGGTGGAATATCAAAGCAACAGGAGGAGGTTTTCAGATGTTGTATAATGCCCTCCAAGTCTTTATGGATGATTGTATAAAATTGTGTCACATTGGAATTTGTTTTCCCTGGACACTGTGATGACACACATCTTGTACTTGATATGGAGGCACTGACTGTTTGTCTAATTTTCTGAATTTTGTCTCTGAAGAAAAAGGCAAATTCATTGCAGGCCTTGGTGGATACAAGTTCAGATGCTACTGGTAGCAGAGGGTTTGTTAATCTAGCGACAGTGACAAACAAAGGATTCAAATTATTATTGTTTCTGGCCATAATGTCAGATAAGAAGGACGCCTTGCATTCTTCAATTACAAATTAATAATAATGTATACTTTATTAATCCCGCAAGGGGAAATTACAATGTTTTCACTCTGTTGTTATTACAAACAAGCCTGATTTACATACACATGCTCACTACCTATATATGCACGGATGGCTGCCTATGAAAAGGTGCCCCGAGCAGTTGGCTCGCCTTGCTCAAGAGCACCTTAGAGTGCCCAGGAGGTGAACTGGCACGTCTCCAACTACCAGTTCACCGTATGGGGACTTGAACCAGCAACCCTCCTTTTCCCAACCCTACTGACTAAGCTACTGCCACCCCCAAATTATACATTAAATTAGAAATGGGAAGTCTCTCTTTATAGGTGTCACAATGGACTTGGAGAACAGTTTTTCGCCACCTGTGTTCAGCTTTTTGACATGCTCTTTTTTCTTTTTTGTGATCAAATTTATTATTTTATATTTATATTTAGAAAACATAATGTAAACATAACATTCAAAAACAGTTACAGACAACACACTGGGACATAGGAACCAGGGCCACAAAATCACAGAGAGGAAAAAACGAGAGGGAGGGAGACAAAATAACACATGCAGAAACAGACAGACACAAGTTCTTACCAGTGTGGCATTTCTCCATGGAGATCTTTTCTTACCAGAGACAGCTTTGACCTTAGTGGGAACAATGGCATCAATAACATTTGTTATTTAATTTGTAATTTCACAATTGACATTATCTACAATCTCAGTGACTGAGACCCAAGAGAGGGCGGGGGTGGAGGAGAAAAGCTGAATGAATGATTCACCGGTGTTTTCAGTGATATACTGTTTTCTGATTATCTTTGTTTGGACACTTTTGTGCACAGTGATAGAGCCGTTAAAGAAAACACAGGAAGGATCAGAGAGAGCAACAGCTGTCACCACAACCTTGGAAATGTTCAGACCCTTGGAGACTATCAAGTCCAGAGTGTGCCACTTATTGTGTGTTGGCTCCGTCAGATGCTGAAACACTACAGTTCTTTGGTCGCTCTGTCCTGGGGGTTGTCAACATGAATGTTAAAATCACCAACAATTACACGGTCAAAGTTAGTACAGATTATAGACCGCAGTTCAGTAAAGTCATCAAAGGAGGTTGCACAATATTTAGGTGGCCTGTAGATATTCAGAAATATCATCAGCATATTCAAAAGAAGCAAAATTTCCATAAGATATTTGCATTCATGGGAATGAGTCATTAAACAAAATGGCGATTCCACCTCCTTTCTTATTGACTCTATTTTCACTCATAAATCAGAAGTCAGGGGGAGCTGACTCGATCAGAACAGTGTCACTGTTATTATGGTCTAATCAGGTAAAATCAAGATTGTGCTTAATAATAAAATCACTAATTAAATGATTTTCCTGCCAAAGACCTGACCTGTTAGTGTGTTAAAATATGATCTGTCTCATTTTTTTCAGACAGGTTTCAAACACATCATCACATACCCTTCACCATACATGGAGATAGGCATAGGGAACTTTCCATAAAATCATCTCTTAATGCAAGTCAAGCCAGCTATTAAGCTAACTGAAAAAACACCATGCTAATCTCTAGGTATAGTAAAGGGTATGTGATGATGTGGGGGGGGGGGGTATTTTAATTCCAAAGGCCAAGGGAACTTCATCAGGATGCACAGTATCATGGATCCATGAAATAACTGGCCTTTAATAATAAAAATCTACCTGCCTCTACAGGAATTTAACATAGGGGTGTGTATAAGTGTACACACCCCTATGGTAAATTCCCATAGAGGCAGGTAGATTATATTTTAAGGAAGAACTTTTATTTATTTACAACACCTTATTCATTCACAAAGATTGGTGTCCTCAAAAGGTTGTTTTTTTCTAATTTTTTTGAATTTTAATTTCAATTTCAATTTAATTTTAGATCAATTTCCAAAATGTGTTTTTTATTCTTCTTTTTAATCAACTTTAGCATGGGTGTGTAAACTTTCTCAAGCCACTGTATATGCGAATTCCGCGTGTGAGAAATCCGTTTTCATGTGTAGATTCTGTGATTCCGTGCGCGTTTCCTGCATCACAGAAATCATAGGGCCCTAGAAACTTTCCCTAAATCTTTTTACTTTTTGAACTCCTCTCAGTCCTTACCGTGCTGTGTGACGATGAGACCGATCCGATGGATGTCCAGGGTCCTGCAGCAGTGGAGTAAATCTGTTATCCAGTTGCATACTCGGTTGTTGGGGAGGTATTTTGTTGATAATACTCCCTTTCGCAGCCCTCCTGTCTCTTTGTAGTCTTGTTGGTGCTAATCAGTCGTGTGTTAGCGTGTGCTTTTGTCCATTGTTTTGGGTCCATGGTAAAGTGGTTTCATTACCACATGGTCTGTTCATTTCCACGTTTACGTCTAAATGGTAAATTTTGGTTTTGAGAACTGCGATCCTTTGAAGATGGCACCTGCCTGTACACGCGAACAGTACAGTCTTTATAAACTATCTTTCTAATAAACTGTTCTTACACTTACAATGTTCTCAATGCTCTGGTTTACACGTTGGGACATGTATGCTACCTTGGAAGTGTGGTGCTATTTTGAACCTTGTAAATGGTATAGAAATGGTCATTTCTTTTTACCTTACCAGTGCCCCGACTGCCAGCGTTACAAGATAATTAGTGATTTGCACTAAAACTGGTCACATTCGATTAGCACGAAACCATATCCCAGAGAATGGTTGACTTGGCACCCATTTTTTTGCCAGAATTGTCCTTTAAAGTATCCGTTAAAGCTTTAGAGCGAAACGTTTTGATATTAATGAACGTCCGTTCCATTCAAGCCAATGCCAAATGAGTAGCTAAAAATCCAATTAAGACTAGCAGCTCTACACAACTCTCATTGTCTTTCTCAGTGTGACTGTGTTCAGAAGAGTGTACCCGCTTAAACTTGAGTAAAGAGTCCATCATGTTTTTGAAATGTTTTGCTCTGTACCCATTGTTTAATGTGACCCCGATGAAGGTCACAAGCCTAAACAAGTTGGTTGGACAACGAAGTCATTCTTTATGCTACGAGAGTTGCTTGAGTTTTGACTTTCTCCACATTTCTTCCTTCTCTTTGCATCTTGGAAGTAGCTGGAGTTGTGCCATAAAAGCCCTACAGTGCTTCTTTAAAAGTAAAAAAAACATGTCAAAACACACCTCAGGAGATTCATTAAAAGATGTTGGCAAAATAGATGCACAAAAGAGACCCGAAGCAAGCATGAACTGTGAAACAGACTGTAGCGTAATGCTTCATTAAAGCCGCTGTGAGAGGAGCCAGCGGAGGACGAGAAGAGAGAGAGGCAGCGCTGCTGACAGCATCTGCTCAATGAGAAACCCTACACGAGTAAAGACAATGATAATAGTGTCATTTCCTAGAAATGCATTATAGCAGCTGTATTGGTGGTGTAGTGTAGTGTAGTAACTCAAAACTGAAAAATAAAACAGCCACTGAGGCATCGAAGGAGTGAGTCTTACCAAGGTCAGAAACATTCATTGTCCAGGCAAAAGATGGTGTTGTGTGATGTGTTTATTGTCCACGTTTTGATAGAAGCAAACATGACAACAAAGAACAATCACTCTCTGTGTGTCTTGTAAAAAAAAAGGAAAAGAAAAACATCAGCCGTCCCCGGTGTCTACCTGCTACATCCCTGATTCCTCACATGTGTAGACGTCCCCTGGTGGCTAAAACTGAATGGTACTTTCAAAACAAAAGCATTAAAGCTGTAGCGCGTAGTTTCTGTCGCCCCCATGAGGAATTCTACACTGTCGCCGCGTCCACATGATACAAGCCTTCCGTGTTCACGCTTCACCCCCACCCCTCCGCCACGCAGTTGCTAGTAGCCAAGGAGGACACGGAGGATTAAAAAAAACATGATGGACTCTTTAGAAGAGGTCTTCACTCAAGTTTAGCAACTCATCTGGCAATGGTTTGAATGTAACAGTCATTCATTAATATCAAAAAGTTACAACAGATACTTTAAAGGACAATTCTGGCACAAAATGAACCTAGGGGTTAATAACACATGGGTACCGAGTTGACCGCTCTCTGGGATGTTTTTGTGCTAATCGATTGTGACCAGCTTTAGCACAAACCACTAATTAGCTAGTAATGCTAGTGGTAAATCCCTATTTCTTTACAACTAACAAGACTCAAAATAGCCCCACACTTCCACGGTAGCATAATGAGGGTCCCTACATGTAAATCGAAGCTGAACTTTGTTAGTGTACAGGCAGTTTATTAAAAAGTAGTGATGTCAGTTAAACACGTTAAAGGCGTTAACACAAACCCATTTTAACAGTGTCATTTTTTGGCCTAGCACACTTTGTGTTTTTTTTTCACATGCTGTTGCAACAACTAGTAACGTTAGAAAAACACCACACTGGACCTAGCTATACCGGAAACAAAACAACAGGCTATTTTTTTTACTCTTCCAGTAAAGCAAACAAGCATGAGCAACAGAGACTGACTAGCAAATAATTTAGGCTGAAACACAAGCACAACACATGAATTTGGCTAAAGATCCGGCAGGGACTCGATGTCAGGTCACACCTTAAAAGGTGTAGTGATGATGATCAGGACCAGGTGTGTAGATTGCTGATGAGGAACAGGTGAGAGCAGTTTCAGGTGATCCTGGATATCCCGCCTTGCACTCGTTGCCCGGCAACTGGAACGGTGTTACGTCCAAGAACGTGACACAAAGACAAACCAGACAGACAGGGAAAACATGCCCAAAGGGATGGGTTTGTGACAAAAATGTATACTTCTGTTAAATATGGTATCTTCCTGTTTCCTGCCGTCTCCTTCAGATCAGTAAGCAGCACCTGCAGACGGTCAAGGAGCGTTTCCAGGCGTTCCTCAGTGGAGACACGCAGATCGTGGCTGATGAAGCCTTCATCAATGCTGTCCAGAGCTACTATGAGGTCAGTCTATGATCTGTTACACTCAGTGGTGGAATGTAACTAAGTACATTAACTCAATTGCTGTCCTTAATTCCAAATGTTGAGGTACTTGTACTTTATTTGAGTCTTTTTTTTTCATGCCACTTCCTACTTCTACTCCGCTACATCTCAGAGAGACATATTCTGCTTTTTACTCCACTAAATTCATCTGAGAGCTTTAGTTACTAGTTACTTTACACCTTAAGATTTCTTCTCACAAAACACGTGTAATTTATAAAATCTGATAGTTTATTATAAGTAAACTAGGCCTACAAGACCAGCTGAGATGATGAGACTATTAAACACAACTGGATCCTTTACACTATCTATAATGGGAGGATTTTACTGTACTTTTACTTTTAATACTTTAAGTACATTTTCCTGATGATACTTGGATACTTTTACTTAAATAACATTTTCAATGTAGGTCTTTGACTTGGAACAGAGTATTTCTTCAGTGTTGTAAGGATCTAAATAGTCCTTCCACTGGTTACACTGCTATTTCACTCTGTTACTAGTATACTTTTTTAACCCTTTAACCCTCCTCCTCGTGACTAATATGACCTGCTTTCAACGTTTCTACAGTGTATCAGAAATTTGGATTTCTTTCAACCAAAGTGTCTAAAAATAACATGGTTGGTCCCGCACCTTACACAAGTAAAATAAAGGCTCAGATCGGTTTCTTTAATTTTATAGCATTTGAAAAAAAAACTGTTTAAATGGTTTCAAACAGTATCCTGACTAAACTTTTACAAAACTCTTCTTTTGATCTTAACTATTAGTCAAAATAATTCACAATTTCTGTTTTTTGGTATAAATTTGGTATAAAATAATGTAAATGATGGTTATTGACCATTGTCGAAAAAATAAATTGTAAAACTAGTGGTAATAAGTTGGTGTAAGTGGTTTATATACTGGTAGTAGTGGGAAGAAAAGCGTTGAAAACATCCTGAAACACCTTCAGACTCAACGTCATTGAAAAGAAAAGAAAGAGATGTTCCTCTTTTCGTCATGTCCGTCACCTTCCTCTTTCTTTGTGTTGCCGTTCTAACCCCCGGTGGATTTCTGAGGACTATGGTTAACTGCTTCACCTCTGCAGGGTAAATCCAGATAGCTAGCTAGACTATCTGTCCAATCTGAGTTTTCTGTTGCACGACTAAAACAACCTTTGAACGTACACACGTTCCACCAAAACAAGTTCCTTCCCGGGGCTTTTTTTGCAGCGACACCGTTGCTCAATCCAGCGCTAAGCGCCACCTAAGATGATTGAGATTGTTTTAAATAAATGCCAATAAACTAGAGCACATATTTCTCCCATCACAGAATGCTGTGTGGACAATCCAGACCCTCCTTCTCTCAATGCTGTGGAGGAAGGTCTGGCAATGCGAGACTAGGAAATTAGCGATCCGCCGCTAATTTGCTGCTAATTTGCCTGGTAGAGTGCAGGCAGCAGCTCCTCATTTAAAGTTATTAGAAAATATAACATAATAACTGGATACTGTCTTCGTCTGTATTTAGTAGGTGATTCTGAAAACAGCCACTTTCTCTGTAGAGCCAAATTAAATTAAGATAAAAATTGTTATTTCTAAATCATTATATATACATAGGGAATGTCTGCAACCATTACTTTCAGATGTGCAAACTACTTTCCTCAAGCTGTTAGGTTCCCCTTACAAGCCTCTTGTTGCTAAAAATGAATCTGCCCAAGCAGGAAAGCTAATAATTGGGGCGAAATGTATCCAAAGCTCAGCGGAGATAACTTGTCTTGGCTCTGATAAATGATGCAGAGCGTGCACTGAGCTCCTCGGGGCAGTCTTAATAATATGCTCCCTAACAACCAGCGTTCAGTGACTGGATCCACCAAGAATAGAAGAGGGAAATAAAATGTGAGGGAAAATGAGCCAGCCTCTTTCCTGCATCTCACATTTTTTAACAGTCTGTATTGCAATATTCATTTACAACTCGACATTTGACATAGAACATCCGGAGGGACCAAGTCAAATACACTTCAGTTCTTGGATGGCCCACATTGCAAAAAGCCAATAAGAGGTCTCGCAGTAAACATCACTTTTGAAGTCATTTTCCAAGCGTATATATTGATTTTGAGATATTCCCAATAGATAGTACAAAACTCACGGTCTGTTATATTTTGAGCCTTAGCTGCAAACAGAAGAGGTGAGTTGGTTGGACTACTTCTTCAGTCATTACTTCTGACACACTTCTCAGTTTTTACATCTTCATCCAGTTTAACTTACTATAATGTTATAAACGACTTTAAGTTTTGGTTTTAAGTAAAGAAATTTAAATATAAAGTGTTTTAATAAGTGCATCTCCAGTATGCGGCATCTTGATGCATTGCCAATAATTCAACACATTAAAGATGCCTATGCATATTATGTCCTCGAGGAGATAACAGCCCATATGTTGGCGATAAACTTAGGATTTGACAAACAATGGTGAAAAATATTGTTTTCACCTTGCCTTTCAGGGCTTCCTTTGGTCTCTCATAATTGCTTACAAATATAAAAATGTTTTAAAAATAGTCATATTGGCGGTGACAGGCTGCCGTTAAACAAACACCAGTCTCACTTTGAGACATGTTAAAACAGAATGAGAACAGAGTAGAATACACTGCAGTAGTACTAGCCAATCACAGCACAGTAGACCAGGACTAGGCAGAACACAGATTGGGAAAAGGAATAATGCTGTTGTGACATACCTAATGTAATAGAGAGATAGAATCAATCCTGATATTGAATAATTGGTCACAAATGATTGGTCACATTTCTAAATAAGGGCATAGGGCCTTTACTAATAATTATATATAAATAAATCTGATTTTACTGATGCAGAGAAACAAGTTCCTTGCTGAGGCTTTTTTGCAGCGGAACCGTTGCTCTGTCCGGCACCCGAGACGATTGGGATCGGTTTAAAGAAATGGCAATAAACCAGAGCATGTGTTTCTCCCATCCCAGAATGCTGTGTGGACTAGCCAGACCTACAGTGGTGTGAAAAAGTGTTTGCCCCCTTCCTCATTTCCTGTTCCTTTGCATGTTTGTCACACTTAAGTGTGTCGGAACATCAAACCAATTTAAACAATAGTCAAGGACAACACAAGTAAACACAAAATGCAATTTGTAAATGAAGGTGTTTATTATTAAAGGTGAAAAAAAATCCAAACCATCATGGCCCTGTGTGAAAAAGTGATTGCCCCCTAAACCTAATAACTGGTTGGGCCGCCCTTAGCAGCAACAACTGCAACCAAGCGTTTGCGATAACGTGCAATGAGGCTTTTACAGCGTCCTGGAGGAATTTTGGCCCACTCATCTTTGCAGAATTGTCCTAATTCAGTTACATTAGAGGGTTTGCGAGCATGAACGGCCTTTTTAAGGTCATATCACAACATCTCAATAGGATTCAGGTCAGGACTTTGGCTAGGCCACTCCAAAGTCTTCGTTTTGTTTTTCTTCAGCCATTCGGTGGTGGACTTGCTGGTGTGTTTAGGATCATTGTCCTGCTGCAGAACCAAAATTCGTTTCAGCTTGAGTACACGAACAGATGGTCGGACATTCTCCTTCAGGATCTCTTGGTAGACAGCAGAATTCATAGTTCCTTTTATCACGGCAAGTCTTCCAGGTCCTGAAGCAGCAAAACAGCCCCAGACCATCACACTACCACCACCATATTTTACTGTTGGTATAATGTTCTTTTTATGAAATGCAGTGTTCCTTCTACGCCAGATATTCTTGGACACACACCTTCCAAAGAGTTCCACTTTTGTCTCATCGGTCCACAGAATGTTGTCCCAAAAGTCTTGGGGATCATCAAGATGTGTTGTGGAGAAATTGAGACGAGCTTTGATGTTCTTTTTGCTCAGCAGTGGTTTTCTCCTTGGAACTCTGCCATGCAGGCCATTTTTGCCCAGTCTTTTCCTGATGGAGGAGGCATGAACGCTGACCTTAACTGAGGCAAGTGAGGCCTGCAGTTCTTTGGACGTTGTTTGGGGGTCTTTTGTGACCTCTTGGATGAGTCGTCGCTGCGCTCTGGGGTAATTTTGGGCGGCCCGCCACTCCTGGGAAGGTTCACCACTGTTCCATGTCTTCGCCATTTGTGGATAATGGCTCTCACTGTGGTTTGCTGGATTCCCAAAGCTTTGGAAATGGCTTTATAACCTTTCCAGACTGATAGATCTCAATTACTTTCTTTCTCAATTGTTCCTGAATTTCTTTGGGTCTCGGCATGATGTGTAGCTTTTAAGGATCTTCTGGTGGACCTTACTGTGTCAAGCAGCTCCTATTTAAGTGATGCCTTGATTGTGAACAGGTGTGGCAATAATCAGGCCTGGTGTGGCTAGAGAAATTGAACTCAGGTGTGGACAACCACAGTTATAGTATGTTTTAACAAGGGGGGCGATCACTTTTTCACACAGGGCCATGATGGTTTGGATTTTTTTTCACCTTTAATAATAAACACCTTCATTTCCAAATTGCATTTTGTATTTACTTGTGCTGTCCTTGACTATTGTTTAAATTGGTTTGATGTTCCGACACACTTAAGTGTGACAAAGGAATGGAAAGGAACAGGAAATGAGGAAGGGGGCAAACACTTTTTCACACCACTGTACCTTTGCAGCGCTGTGGAGGAAGGTCTGGCAATGCTAGACTACTATAACACTTTTCTAGTCTTAGCCACCACTCAAAGCAATACACACTACAGGCAGCTATACACCCCATTCACACACACTGGTGGCCGAGTCAACCATACAAGGTGCCACCTGCTCTGTAACTTAAAACCATAGTTTTTGTCAACATATGTACTTTGAAATACACTAAGACATGTAGTTTATCAGAACAACTTCTTTATAATACCAAACCTTCAAGCAAGATTTAATGTAGCACTGTTGTAATGGACTGCATTAACATACCTAATTAAGAATACCTGAGTGTAAATTTCAGTGTATACACATTCATGTACAATACATACATACTGTACACACACAGACATGTGCGTACCGGTTTATGTATACAGTCTGTTTGTGTTAGGTGGTTTTAATCTGGATTTTAAAAAAGGACCAGGGAAGGTGGCTGCAGACTAGCTCCAGCTAGACGCTCTCTGTACAAAAATACATAAAAAATGCATATTCCCATTCTACATATAACACAATGGGAAATGTAACACTATTACAGCTCTTTAAAATTCAACTAAAGTGAAAAAATGTATCTTACAGATATGCACAACAAGCCTGGTGTAAATGCACTCTCATGCCCAGAAGTTCCATGATGATGTACTCAGCACAGTTCACCAATCTGTCAAAAGGACATTATTGTATAATCACTACGTGTTTTCAAAAAGCTGATCCAGAAACAAGGGTTGCAAAGGAGGACAATGAAGATTTGAGGGGGCTGTTGGGTGCTTGTACAAAAACAAGGCAGTGTATCTGTTGGCTTGGTGACGCTGACACATTGACTGGCACTTCTATATCAGTTAATGTGGCAGCACAAGCAGGCCAAATGAGAAATGTGTGATATTTAACAGATGAAGCCAGTGGCACAGGTTATCCAATTCAATTAAAACCCAAAGCTCTCTTGCTCGACTTTAGCTTCAGGCTAAAACTGACGCGGGCAGACAGAAAAAGGAAGGGAGACAGACAGAAATAGAAAGATAGAGATAACGGAGGCATAGGGTTACAAAGAGCAAGGCCGTGACGACAGCAGGTGACAGGAATTCACCATCAGTCACAAACCAGAGTCTTTCAAATATGAGTCAGCTTTCACTCAATGCCAAAATGTTTGCATGTTATGGTTAGAAGTCTTCTTTGTGTCTATGGTGGTGGAAAATCATCATGAGAAAACAAGAAGAGGGGTATAAGATGGCTCTTAAGAGGGTACAGTGTTCTAGTTTAAAATACCGAACAAATTCTCTAGTGATGCCTTGCAGACAGTTTGGTTTTATTGCTCCAGGTTTTATGAACTCTGTCTCTGGGAGTTCTCAATACAAATTAGGTGACTAGAATTTCATTTGTGCTTTTTACAGCATCAATAAATGACATAATAAAACATGGTCAACAGTAGGGGAAGGGAATCACCAGAGACCTCACGATACCATATAATCACCATACTCATGTCACAATACAATATTGTTGCAATTTTAAACATATTGCAATATCCTGTGATATGTTGCAGTTCATGACCTTTTTTCCAACTTGACCAATTTTTACCAATTACGAATTTCAAATGATGTCCCCAAAAAGAAACTTTGTCAACATCTGTTTATGTAAAAAGAAACATTTCTCTTATTTTTTATTGCTGCAAAATGGGATTGTCAAGCAGACAAACTGACCAAGACATATATAATAATAATAATAGATCGATACTTGTGGTCTGTATATCAATACAGTATCGCAATACAATGCTGTATCACGATACTATGCTGTATTGCTATGCTGTATCACGATGCTATGCTGTATTGCTATGCTGCATCACAATCAGAATCAGAATCAGAAATACTTCCCGGAAGGGAAACTCTGTGTTGCAGTTGCACAATACTATGCTGTATCGCAATGCTATGCTGTATCGCGATGCTATGCTGTATCACGATGCTATGCTGTGTTGCAATGCTATGCTGTATCACGATGCTATAATGTATTACGAGGCTATGCTGTGTCGTGAAATTGACCTGCTATGCTGTATCGCAATATAAGTGAACAGTAGTGTGTCTTTCCAAAGTCTGTTCTATCCTTCCACTATGAAAAAATTGTGGCATTTTTACACGTGGGATTTTTAGTCCAAGATGCTCAGTACATTAAGTACAAATAATATATGACATACACTTCGAAGTGTATTTACATATATAGTAAAATTAAAGATATTTGGAGGAAGATAAATACATACTGTATACAAAGGGAGACACTGATGACAATGATATTCATAAAAGGTAGTGCTAGTTACCACTGGTTTATATACTGTGTATCACAAGCAATGCAACACTGCTGTAAGGTGTGTCAATGTTACTAAGATCCAAAGATCCAAGATCCAAATTTTCTTCAAAGCTTGCTATTTTCAGCGTGTAGTTTGCTAGCTCAAAGTTTCTTGTTTCCTGAACAACAATACACACGCAGAAAACCTGACATCCAGCGGGTGGATGTCCGTTGATCCAGACTACCAAGTTATAAACTTCAGAAATTACAAACAAATTTCATGTAAAGTGTGAAACGGGAACACATTAAGTCTGCTGTATTGCACTTAAAGTAGGGGGTAGAAGGCAAGCAGGGCAGAAAGAGTAGGAATATCCATGGTGATAGCAGAGTGAGTTATACTCTAGGTACATGATCGTAACTCTTGCAATTCCTGAGTTTGTTATAACCCAATTTCAATTCAATTGTATTCATAGTATCAAATCATAGCAAGAGTTATCTTAAAACACTTTACAGATAGAGTAGGTCTAGACCACACTCTCTATAGAAAAAGACCCAACAAGTTCCCAGGAGCAAGCAATTGGTGCCACAGTAGCGAGGAAAAACGCCCTATTAGGCAGAGATCTTGGCTCCTGAATCCTGGCTCTTTGCTGGTGGTATCTGTTGCTGCCAGTTTTAACACAGAGACACTGGTACAGATATACAGATATAGAAAAATATGATTCATAATAATAATAGCAGTTGGAATGATGAATAGTGGTAATTATAGTAAGATAAAGATAGTGGAACTAGGAATATAGGATCCAAAATCTTTTTGATTAAAAAAACAAGCAATGAGTCTGTCTTTCACCAACTGATTGCAGATCTTCCTGAAAAGTGACCGCGTGTCCCGGATGGTGCAGAGTGGCGGCTGCTCGGCCAGCGACTCCCGGGAGGTTTTTAAGAAGCACATAGAGAAGCGGGTGCGCAGCCTGCCAGAGATCGACGGCCTCAGCAAAGAGACTGTGCTGAGCTCCTGGATTGCCAAGTTCGACACCATCTACCGCGGTGAGGAGGACCCCAGGAAGCACCAGCAGAGACTGACTGCCAGCGCCGCCTCCGAACTCATCCTCAGCAAGGACCAGCTGTACGAGATGTTCCAGCAGATCCTGGGCATCAAGAAGTTTGAGCACCAGCTCCTCTATAACGCCTGCCAGGTCAGTCCTCAACTGTTATGTCACATTTGCCTTTTGGAATATGTGTGTGATATGTCAGTCCATCCGTACTCTTCACTTGCTTGTTTCTGAGACATTATGCACACTCTCTGGTATATTATCTCTATTGGAATTGAGTGCGTCCTTTGAGTCAAATCTCAATGTTGAGGAGCAGGGGACAACAGCTGTTACCATGTTTCTTCTACAACATTGTTTTGATAATCAGCTTGAATTTCATTTCATAATTGAGACTGACATTTTTTTTCATGGTAGCCATTTTGTTTTGTGGGAGGAGTTGTTAGTTTGTCCTAACCAATCAGTAGTGCTGTTATTTTCAGGTATTGTACAAGCTGTGGATGTGGGCAGTTTATGTTAGTTAATATGTTGTAATGTCTCTTTAAAGCCCCCCAAACAGACCAAATGGTTAAATTGCAACGCCTGGCCCTTCACAACAAAAAGATTTTTTCCCATAGACTCCCCTGGCAAAAGAGACGTCTGTAAAGCAATGGACACATTTTTTTGAGCATCACAACCCCGCCAAATGACTTATTATTAATAACCGTATTTGATTCATTTGGTCCAATAACATTTGGAAAGTCTAGATTTAATCGCAATTAAATAATTGAATCCCGATTCGGCTCGGCTTTTTGGGCTTCATGCGCCACTGAGCAACTCTTAAGGGACTGATCTGGGCTCTGCCCGGAACACTGTACCCAGGTCTTATTATACTTTCATGGTTTTGCTTCGTGTTACTTCTTTTGACAAAGAACTGTTTTCATTCTCAGTAAGGAATACGAACCAGAATCCAACGATGCAAATGGTAATTTTGATGAGGTAAAATAAGCCAACTTCATTTTTTTAAATGTCCAATTTATTATGTGCAATTTCTTCATGTGAAATAAAATTGAATCCGACATGAGTTTGTGGCAAACTGGATGCGTTAAAGCAGCCTGAGAACGGGGGGGAACAATAATACAGAGCTCTAAACATAGATAATCTACTATTTAAATGCATCAATGGAAAATGTGCTGCTGGATGGAAAATTAGTTATTAATATATGCAGATTATAATGATAAGAACAGGGCAGTGAGCTGCAAAAGCAGATTGATGTGGTGAAAATGTGTTCAGTCGTCGGCAGCTGGAGGCTTTAGGGTTAGACTGTAGGTACTCAGCCAGTCTTTTGTCAGAGCTCAGTCCATCACTGGAGAGACTCTGGGGGGGGTGAACCCTGCTCGCTGTCCCGGATCCTTTATCTTTTTATCTTGTCTTTTCCCTTTACGGTTTTAGCATTCCTGGCTAAAGGAGGCTGTCTAGAGACACGCTAAAGTCCACTTTAAGCTGACTAAATCTGAAAAACCATCTCTAACCCTTTGTTTTTTCCGCTGTGTGCACAGACTAAGCTTGGATTTTTCCTACCCAAAACAGAGCTTTTAAGAGAGTGGATGCGTTTTAAAATGCCAGAGACGACAGAGATGAAGAGATTTAGCTGCTTTTTGTTTAGTGTGGACCGAAAATGACCTAAAATGCAAAATCATGCTTTTCATGTGCATCATTTTTACTGTTGGTTTGTTTTGGTTAACCAATTATGGATTAATGAAATGCCCAGTGCCTAGAATGCAAAGTCATGATTTTTGACAAATCCAAAGATGTTTACAGTACATTATGAAATGAGGCAGAAAGTCTGGGAGCGGCTAATGGTTGGGATAGTTCATCCATTATCAAAATGGTCAGACACATAACAGCTAGACATCTGTAGATCATCTCTAGAATATTGGGACCTGTGACGGGGTAGCAGGTCCATGATGAAAATAATTTTTCTAGTCAGTTCAATTATATTTATTCAACAAGATCAACAAACTGAATGTTAAAATACTATATGTTACCATATTAGAGCATACTGTAAGCTATATGTGTACTGTGTGACTGTGTTTGGTGTGTGTATGTGTGTGTGTGTGTATATATATATATTATATATAATATATATATATATATAATATATATATATATATGTATATATATATATATATATATATGTATATATATATATATATGTATATACAGAAGGTGCGTTCAAACTTTTGGCCTCTGCATGCTCTGTACTTTGGCCTGTGTATATATATATATGTATATGTATATAACAACAGCTTAAATGGTATCTATTGTGTGTGTGTGTGTATATGTATATATACACAATAGATACCATTTAAGCTTGTTGTATAATTAATGTGACACAACAAACTGTGAAATGTTTGTAGGCATAAGCTTGTGGAGGAAGAAAAACACCAGCTATCTGGCAAGAAGATCCCGGCTTAAATAAATGCTTTCCTTTCAGGACTCCAACGTGTTACACTCTAAATCCTGGGATGCCAGCTTCTCTTATACTGTTTGCTGTTGTGATCTCTACACTTCATTTGGACTGGTTCCAATTTTTATAACTTCAGATACACACAAAATTCATCCCAAAATTCAATGTGTTACAAAAGAAAGGAGTGGTTTCCCTAAAGTGGCACGGACATGTGTTGTATGAATAATGTTACCAAACATTAGCTGCTGAACAGCTGCATTAGATTTCTTCTTTCTTTTAAAAAAAGTGAGTCATTGGAAAGTCATTCCAGCTTACACTCCCTGGTACACCTGTACACTCTGATGCAATCCAGTACAACGGCTCTGCCACGTAGAGCATATGCTCAGGATTTGTTCAAACTTTCAGGGAGGTGTTCATTTAACTTCATCAGTAACGCATTTACCTTGTTTTCTGTGCATTCACGACCAGTGTTGGGGTAGGTACTCAAAAAGTAATAGAGTACACATTAGTTACACTCTAGTTACTTTAAAAAAGTATGCCTTACATTACTCACTACTGAAAGTAACTAGTTGCACTACTAGTTACATTTTTTTGGATTACTCCGTAACTTCACCTGATATGCACCATAACTTAATGCCAAATAAGAATATAAAGTAAACTCCTGTCGCCCGGAGTAATACCAACTTTATTATAATGAGGACATACACAATATCTCTCTGTTATGCTCTATTACCACAGAGCTGACAACAAAGTTGTGAACATCAGCACGTGTGTAAAGAAGTACTGGCTGCCGTCCGATATTCTTTATCTGTATTTGGCCCAGTGTGTTTCAGAAAGACAGTGATTCCACTGTCCTAACAGGCAACACTTCCTCCACTACGTATGCTGCCACAAGCCCACTTATGTCTGCTTTGTTTATGTTGAATACAGTCTTGGCAACGTGCTCCTCATCCGCCTCGGCGTCACACAGGGTCCGGGGGACTTTAGCAACTACCTTAGATTGGATGTTGTGTTCATGGAAGTGCAGGTATGTTTATAGCTTGAGCACAATCTATACTTTACAATCAAATTGTTGTCCTTTTGTGCAACAAATTTGTAGTAATAGGCATACCTCCACCCCTTAAAAGACGTCTTAAAGGACACATATCATGAAAATGTCACTTTATGAGGCTTTTTAACATTGATGTGTGTTCCTCCAGCCTGCCTATGGTCCCCTAGTGGCTAGAAATGGGGTTTGAACCGAGCACTGGGTATCCTGCTCTGTCTTTGAGAAAATGAAAGCTCCACCACTAAAAGGGACCACTAAGGTCTATGTAAAAGAGACTTCAGATACAGAATTAGGGGACCACTAAGGTCTATATAAAAGAGACTTCAGATAAAGTATTAGGGGACTACTAAGGTCTATATAAAAGAGACTTCAGATACAGTATTAGGCGACCACTAAGGTCTATATAAAAGAGACTTCAGATACAGTATTAGGGGACCACTAAGGTCTATAGAAAAGAGACTTCAGATACAGTATTAGGGGACCACTAAGGTCTATATAAAAGAGACTTCAGATGCAGTATTAGGGGACCACTAATAAAAGCATACAAAGAGCACCATGTCATGGGACCTTTAAGCGGTGGCTATGACATTTTTTTGTCTACTCAAAGTGTAAACAAAAACACGTGACGCAAGGAAACCCCCTTCTCTCCCCCCGTTATGTTTGGAGAACGTGTAACACAAGCAAAGCAATCATTATTTGATAAGTAACTCTAATTGGATCCCAAGCTATCAACAGTAATGCGTTACAGACAAATGTAATCTGATTACAGCCACCCCCAACACTGTTCATTACTGAGGCGGTAGATAGCAGTAGTAAGTCATTTGGTATTCCTTATTACAACGCAAAGGAGTCTTTCAGGAATTAGCGCCTGGCTGGAAATACGAGCTACAGGAGCCTTTGCCATCCTCATACAGGATATTGGTCCCGGTTTTGAACCCGTCGTTAACATTGTGAAACGGTCCCAGTTTGGTTAGGTTTAGGCACAAAAAGGACTTAGTTACGTTTAGAAAATGTTGGTGGTTTGGGTTCAAATCTGATGTTCCATTTACACACGTGACGCAGTATAATAACCCCCCCCCCCCCCGCCCCTCCTATCGCTCCAGACTTTGACATATTCTTCCTACCCACCCCTCTACTCCTAGTCCACAGGGTTTTTTTAGTTTTTTTTATAGTATCTTTAAGTATTTATTCTCGGGTACAATTATTATTGTATGCTGTGTCTGAATGTGCCCGGCTACAGAGGAAGTTCCCTCAAGGGACGCAGCAGCAAAAAAAAAAAAACTTTCCGTAATCTTTTATTTTCATGTGGGACACAAACCCTGGTCAACTGGGTGACAGTCCTGTGTTTTTTTGACCCATCAACCCCCCAACCTGCGTCCTCGCAGAAATGGGGTTCTAATATTTCTTTCTTTTCTAATACTTCCTGCTTTGCTCCCGTGATAATTACTACGACCACCAGACGGTGCCACCACTATGGGTGTAATCATGGGTTGTATTTGCTGCTTGAACGTACAACCTTGTGAGCGTTTTTGGGCAAGGACAGTCTCACTGTATTATAATGACATGTTTGTCTAATCTTCTTCAGCCTTCATGTTTGTAAATGGGATAGGGGACATATTCACATCTCAATATAATACAACCTGAACCAAAATACCCCTGCACACTGCCACCTTAATATAAACTTGTGTTAAATGAATACCTCGCTCACAGTGTCAATCAAAACACACATTACATTATTAATTTGGAATGGTAGAAGTTTTGGCTGAGCTGTCGAATTGGATTGCATAGGATTTTCCTGGCAAAGTGGCCAGTAAGTGTATCTTGTTAATATCACCAGACATTAGGGAGCAGAATCTTCTGCCAACAAACGTCTAACCACAGTCTACTCCTTGGCTAAGAAGATGATTACATTGTAAGCCAAACTATACTGTATTGTATAATGTACTTCTATATGATTCTTGCTGTTCTGAGTTGTACCTTCATGTTGTTGAAAACATTTATTGGAAGTCGCTTGGATAAAAGCATCAGCTAAATGTAATGTATGTAATGTAATTTATGGAGCAAATGGGAAATCTAAAAGTGCTTCCTAGACATTAGTGAATAGAGTGAATCTGTTCAGAGAAGGCACGACTCCCAAATAACAGTTAGCCTATAATACACCACCAGCCACTACGAGAGGGTGTTATCATGTTACGTGATATGTGGGCTGTTAGCTTTGTTACAGCGGGATGCTAAGGTTGAGGATCTCAAACAGCTTTCCCATGACCTCCGCCCAAAATGGCCCAACTGGTGTGCATAGCCACAATGCATACAAATAGTTGTCTATTGCAGTAGGACAGCGTGTGCAGGTGTTGCTGTCTGTGAAGCTCAGGTGGGACATGTCGTCATTGGTGATAAGTACTCTGTGAAGGCCCTTGTACTGAATAAGCTGACTTTTTGAGTTGTGTGACATGGAAAATGTGTTGCTGCATTAGGTTTGCCAAATGATTGATTGATTGATTTGTCTGAGTTTGTTAATCTGTGATACTAACTGTTTGGGTTGAAATGAGTTTAGTTTTAGTAGTGAGGGAAAAATAAGATTGTGAAAGTTAATTGATATCTTAGCGTTTTTTTTATATGGACCTGGACTATGTACTTTTGAACCAATTTGATTCTTTAACAATACATGGGATCCGATTTGATAGTGTTGCAATTTTCATTTTGTTCTTTGACAAAAGCAAAAGTTAAATGATAAGCTTCTAGAGACAATATATCATGTGAAATTTCTGAAAATGGATTGTTGAAAATGTCAGTCTGACATTTATTAGATTTGTATAGAAGAACGTAATAAGATGGATTTTCTGCAAAAGGTTTGGCTGGAAATGGATATGATGTAGTCGCCGTTGGCGATACCGTATAAACACAATATATTTAGGTCAATCATTGGTAAAAATAAATAGCAAAAAATGTTGATTTTTGGTTAAAGAATTGATTCTAAAAAATCGTTGCAAAAAAATCACGATATACGTATATACAATTCAAAAAAATAAATAAATAAAAAATAAATAAAGAATTCCCACCCCGATTTTTGATGGTGTCTTTTAACTGTATTGGTAGTGGGTTTGTTTAAGAAGTTCAAAGCTCATGAGAGAGCGGCTACTGAAAAGGATTGTTGATGGTTTCCTTATTGATTTTAAACATAGCGTTATGCCAGATAGGGGTGGGAGTAGAAGGAGATACTCTGAGGTTGAGCATGCCATTTGCTTTCATCCGACAGTTAGAGTGAGATTTATGGTGTTGTATTTGAAGCAGCTGCGGCTTTTGACTGAGTTATCTGCAGTACGTTGAATTAGAAGATCCACACAGATGGTCTGGACACAGGGGTAGACTGGGGTGAAAAATCAGCTCTGGACTTTTGAGACCCAGACCAGCACACCACAATCAACTGGACACTGCACTCCCCAAGCAGGGTCCAAAATTAGCACCATGTACCAGTAAAATGCCGGTAAAAGTAACATTTTAACATTCACTAATATTTGGCTGGTGGACAAAAAGTTAATTTTGAAACCTGCATTCCAGCCCCAAACACTGCTACTTAGCTGAGTGGTAAATAAGAGAGTGTAATAATGTACTCACTAAGTGAAAAAGGATGCCTGGCTCCTGATGGCAAGATGGCTGAAGGTTGAGGGTGGGCCGTAACTGTCATGTATCGTAAACAAGTCTGTAAGTCAAGCTAAAGCTGCATTTTGTACACAGAATGCAACTTGTGTTTTTGGGGAATGTGGATAAATGAGAAAGCTATAGTACCATGTTTGCGTGTGGCTTAGCTTGCTAATACATAGCAAACATTAGCTTACTAACAGCTAACGAGTCCCCTCTGGTAGACAGGATGGGATTGGCCAGTGTTCAGGTAAGAGACAAACAGTGGGCCAAGCTTGGGATTGCTCTCCTCTCTGAGGGCCGTCAGTGAAAGACCAAGATGTAAATGGCCAGTGTTCACATAATAAACACACAAGAGGGTGAATCATGTGATCTCTATGGGCTGATCAAAAAAAAATAAAGAAGTTCTACGGCCCATTCAGCCCACACAAATAGACTGGCCCACCGGGAAATCTCCGGTACTTCCGATGGCCAACCCATGCCTGTCTGTACAATATCAAGCCAGCAGAAATGGATTTGTTTGTCCCTTGTGTCATGTACTAAAGCTGCTGAGAGAGGACGTAGTGGTAGATTTTGGTGCATCAAGCCCACCGTATTGTTTGGGATGTTGGAATGTAGTTATTTTTATTCGGGCCTTTTTAATGTACCTTTCCAGTAAAATGGTTGACAGTTGAATTTAGAGAAGTACCCGGGGGTGGGTCATGACGGGTCATTGCAAATATATACTATATATACAATGTATATGTAAATGTGTGTGTGTGTGTGTGTGTGGGTGTGTGTGTGTGTTTGTGTGTGTGTGTGTATATATATATATATATATAGATATATATATATATATATATATATATATAATATATATATATATATAATATATACACATTGCTGCTCATGAGTATAGGAACCCCAATTTTCTTTGTGAATGAATAATGTATTGTAAATGTTCTTCCTTAAAATACAGGGGGCATGAGTACACACCCCTATGTAATTCCCATAGAGGCATGCAGATTTATTTTTTAAATGCCATTATTTCATGGATCAGGATACTATTCATCCTGATAAAGTTCCCTTGGCCTTTGAACTTAAATAGCCCCCCCACATCATCACATACCCTTACCATACCTAGAGATTGGCATGGTTTTATTTCAGTTAGCATAATAGCTGGTTTGATTTGCATTGAGAGATAATCTTATGTAAAGTTCCCCATACCGATCTCTACCTGGTAAAGGGTATGTGATGGGGTGTGTGTGTGTGTGTGTGTGTGTGTGTGTGTGTGTGTGTGTGTGTGTGTGTGTGTGTTTGTGGGGGCGGGGTCAAGTGAACATTATCAGGATGCATAATGATACATGTAATAACAATCTGCCTGCCTCTATGGAAATTTAACATAGGGGTGTGGTATACCTATGTCCCCTGTATTTTAAGGATTTATTTATTTACGATACATTATCATTCACAAAGAAAATATTGTCCTTAAAGGTTAATTTTTTTAATTAAGGCAATAAAGAGCAACTTTCAGAAATGATTTTTTTTTTATTCCTCTTTAGGTCAACTTAAGCAGGGGTTCCTATACTCATGAGAGGCACTGTAATAGATAGATCTATAATAAATATAATAATTTGGGTGGGGGGATTTTCATTTTGACATAATTTATGGTGGTGTTGTAATAGATTTTAATTATTTAATAATGTTAAAAAACAGGCAATAGAACTGTGTCAACACATGAACCGCTTTGTAAATTAGTCATCTTTACAAAAACTGTGCGTGTTGCTAGGGCTGGGCGATATGTAGAAAATCAGATATCACGATATTTTTGATCAAACACCTCATGTTGATATTGTAATGATATGACTATTATATAGACTATTATTGCTTTCACAAACTATTTTCACAATACAATTCAGTTATGGTGATTTAATGCAAATAATAGAACAGCGGCCTGGTAAGTTCCGATAATGACATCACTTTACTTTAAAAAACAGTAGGAAGGAAACAGGAGAGACAACACTTACTATTTACAAACACTTATTATGGTATCCAAAATAAGGAAAAATCTATGACGATATCTAGTCTCAGTCATATTGCCCAGCTATAATTTTTTATAAAGATAAAAATTGCATCTTTGCAGAAGCTTGTAGCGCATCCACAAAGTGTTATTTTCTGGCCAGTGTGTCCCATTTATCCTGGGCTCTTTCCATGCCACACTGAGCACAAATGGAAGCATTTTTCTGTTTTATTCTCTTGTCATGGACAATTGCCATTTCTGGAGTAACCACTCTGAATTAATGAGCTGTAAGCGAGAAATCTGTTGCTGTCTTTTGCACTGAATGGAGACATGGGGGGGGTGTGGGGGGGAGGATATTAGAGGTCTTGTTGGCGATGGCGAGGCTGCTACTCTGCATTTTGTATGCTGCGCTCTGCATCCTAAATAAGTTATCATTTTAATGTACCCAATGCTTTTCATTGTAATTACTGACATGCACGGCTGCGTGAAAGGTTTTTCTCTCTTCATATCTACTGTGCAGTTGTCTTATTGGCCTAATATGGCCTGATCTTTGGATGAATGAAAGGAGGCAGGCTATTATTAGAGACAGGCTTTATTATTAAGTATATTTTAACCAACCGTTGTTGTTTTGTGGTTGCTGCTATTTGCTGCGATTCAAGCAGCGTCTTTGGATGCTCATGTTTGTCACTTTTACAGCTGTAGACAATGCAAAATCAAGAGCTCCTTAGAATAATGTGGTGTGAGTTGGAGCCCAACTAATGTGGCTGAAAGGCTTTTATCGTGAAGTATACTATGTTAATTTCAGTTTTGTGTGTAAGTTAATTTTCAATTGAAACTAACAAGACTATTCCTCAGACAGGAACATGGTAAACTGAAGGGTGGATCAGTCCTCGCATTTTCAGACCCTATCTCCACAGCACCTCGTCAGCGCTGGAATATGATACCTATCTATTCTGGGATTAGGGAATAAAAACGCTCTGGTTTGTTTGTTTCTTTAAACCAATCCCAACCGTCCTGGGCGGCGCCAAGTTCCAACAAGAGATGACGAGATGGGAGAGACAACCTGAGTCCATCTCCCACACTCCGGATTTCAGGCTGTATCCCGCCAATGTACATCCGTTGAGCCCGGACTAAGGGTGAGAAACTGTAGCTTTGGCTTGTCGAGTCTCCTTCAGGTCCCTGCAGGAAAGCAGCATGAAGAGGATGAAGAACAGAGACGGGAAAGAGGATTGGGGTGTGGAAGGAAATGTAAAATGGAAAGAGAGGAGGATGAGAGAGTGGACTGTTTAAAACCGAGGTGGTGATTAGAAGGAGGCTGACAGGAAGG
>NW_022602948.1:7500-14268 GCF_008692095.1 Etheostoma spectabile | reverse complement strand
GGTCTTAATTCAATCCGTTGTATTAGCACTGAGGTAATATTTAGAGATAAAGTACTGAACTACGTTACATTTATAGGTGTTCCTACTGTCTGACCACCTCATGCCATGTAAATATGGATCTTGATAAAATTGAGTTGACTACTTAACAATGTATGTAAACATTAGAAGAACATTTGAAGGTGGAGCTGGCTTTAGAATTTGGTGCTTGTTGGGCCTTTTTTGCCACACAACCCTCTGACTCTGAATCTAAATCCAACTGTGACACTGTAGCTCTGGCTCTAGCACACTGGCCGCAGGTCAGAAGAACAAGTGAATAGTTTGCTTCTCATTGTTTAGACGCATGTAGCAAGTATCTGTATCGGTCTCCTTTCTACTGACATTTGCACGCTTGATTATCTCTAGGACCTTCCCTCTCAGCACATTAGCCACTTACAGTGGCCATTCCCAATCCTTTCTCACACTCATTGGCCTCCCTCTATGTGTAACATCTAAAAAGAAAAGGGGAATATTTATGGTTGCATATGTGTGACTGGATTTAAATTTAGTTGCACACTGAAACTTTTGGTAGCAGTCTGGAGCCCTGGGATACTGTGTGTGGACTAGGGCAGCAACCACCAATTGTTTTCATTATCGATTAATCTGTCTCTTAGTGAAAGATGACAATATGAGACTGATAGATAGTATTATAGACAGATTGTCCAGAGGGCATTTTCTGGAAAATACTACAGTTGCTTGACTGATAGCAATCTAAAGTATTAAATGTTTTTTGCAAGACAAGAAAACCGAGCAAGACGAAACAGATATGTCACAGTGCATACATACCAGAGACAGGAGGATCAATTGTGTCTTTCCCGTGAAGGTGGAGGCCCCTTGTTCCATTGTGTACAGAAGCTTTCTTATGTAATCTGGGTTCATCTTGCTGCATAATTCAGACCCAGAGGAATCACTTCCTGACTCCTCAAAGTCACAGTCCAACTGTAAGTAAAAAGCATAATCATGAGAAAGACATCCCATTCACTTTCAAGTCTCACTTTACAGAGCCATACAACTATAGTTTCTTAAAGATTGACTGTTCCACTGACATCAGTTTGATATTTAACAAAAAAGTAAGAACTATTTGTTTGGAAATAGCAGACGTCTAGCATACTGTTTTTGGATTTATGTCAAATGTTAAAAGTTTGTGTTTTAAAATTGTTTGTCACAGTCAGACGTAAGAAAACATGCCAATACATGTGTGTGCAACTAACTTCCTTTACACCCACAGTCAGAACACCATCAACACTTAAACAATGGGTTTTCAGATCTGCAATGAACAGATAACAAGCCTGCTATTTTTACTCAGTACTAATTCATCCAGCACAGTCTAAGTACTGCATCCTTTCACTTGGCAGTTTTGTGATCCAGTGTTGGTTATGTGGATATTACAGTCATTCATGATGTTGGATATGAGTGGTGATAGTGGCTATGCTGAGGGTTTTTTCCAGAAGAATAGTAATACTAGCTAACTAATAACAGGGCTAGGAATCTTAAAGCGCCATATTTGCTCATTTTCAGGTTCATAATTGTATTTTGAGGTTGTACCAGAATAGGCTTCCATGGTTTCATTTTCAAAAAAACACCATATTTTTGTGTTGTACTGCACATTGCTGCAGATCCGTGTTTTCACCCTTTGTGTTCAGGTCACTGTTTTAGCTCTAGAGTGACACATCTGACTTCTATACTATCTTGTTGGGAATTACTTTCTGTCCCTGCAGAACAGGGACAGAAAGTAGTTCTTTTGGAGATTAGGGTCAACTAGTGGATGTTGTAGCAGTGTTTTGCCATTGAGAACGAGCTAGCATGCTAGTGCTAGCATGTGTTACAGTTAGCCACCTGGTCTCGGCTAGTGATGTAGAGAGCCGTGCAGATGTTGATCAGCTCCCCCGGAGACTGAAGACAGAGGACATCAGAAACCGTATCTCACTCAGAACACCATGGATAGTTATTCTCTCCAAGTTTGTATGTGTGTAGAAAACACCGAAGACACAAAATAACAACCCAAATACCAGAAAAGTTATTTTTCATAATATGGGCACTTTACGTATTTTACAATATGTGCTACAATAGATAACAAACAATTCTCAGTGCATCTTTGTGCATATCGTTAAATATGTAAAAAAAAGCACACATGGCTTTTGCTGCTCTAGAAGCTGGCCCCTCCCCCTCTCACCCTGAGGACCAGGAGACAGAGAGCAGCCGAGCTTTGGCAGCTAAAATGTGGCATACAACTCAGATCCACAAAAATGTGCAAAGTAGCACTACTTTGGACTGTCTTTGGCTTTCAATAAACAAACAACAATTCCGAATTTCAGGACATTCCTAAATCCCACACTTATAACGCACAACCAGACAACAAGTGCATACAGAGCGTGGTGCCTCTTATGGTCAGGCTATTTATCTTATAAAGCAAGACATGTCTGTATACGTGTGTGTCCATATTTGGGGGAAAGGTATCCGGCACTTCAGCAGACGTCACACATGCAAAACGGTTTAGAACTGTGGGGGATTCTTTTCCTGTTATGTATTAAATTGCTGTGAGTTGTCAGAACATAACGTAGCCTAATCTCTGAGATTATTCCTTCAGAGCGCTGCGCAATACGAGAAATATCAGAGTTGAACTAGGCAGATAAATCCGTTTTCATCAGACTCACCCTGGGTCGAGTTAATTAAGTCACCAAAATACCTCTGTCTTCTCTGTCTGCACACACACAGAAATGGTCTGGTTTTGGTGGTTGATGAACGCAGATATGTGCTAATTAGCTATCATAACGGACCAGGAGGGTAGCATACTGCCATGACCTCATAATGCTTATGTCTGATTACTCAACATTGTCATTGTGATATTTTGTGATTGCATTCTGAATCTACAGCTCTCTGTCAGGTAAATACTGTAGTACAATGTCTTCCTCTGATGTAGAAGTAGCCTACACTGTAAGTCAGTAGTAGGCTGTACAGTGGACTTGCATATTGAGTGGTTTGGAGTAAATCTTTTATAAAAGACACATACCTGTGTTTTTCTCACTCCATCAATTTCTGGACCTAAAACCAAAAAGAAGATTGAAACTTTATAAAAGAGCCATGAGAGCACGCTCCTTTAGATTAAAATAAAAAAACTGTTTGACTGTTAAGCATATCTGCAGTGTCTCTGCTGTAGTGTCTTATAACTACATTTAAAGTATTACACTCTTTTTCCCCCCACAAATGTCCGTGATAGCCCATAACCAAATTAACATGCCTGTTATAGCACATAAAACACTTCTCTTCAATAAACCCCTTCAAGTAGTTCTACAAACTAAGTCTTTAAAAAACAAATCAGACTAGATATAAAAATGCTTGAAACAGTTTTAAATGGAGTTATACATGTGTCCACTTTATTTTCAGAAAATATATATAAACTGACTTTAAATGGTGTCACTGCAATGTTGTTAAAAGCTGATAAATCTCTAAACAAATATATGTTCACATAGTTATACAAAAATATAGTGCATGACAATTAAGTTAGTAGTTAGAATTTACTAGAACTGGCAACTCCGTCTGCAATAAAAAGTCTAAACCTGCCAAAATAATTTAGCTCAAACCACATTAAGTGACATGCGGAGGCTCAAAATTAGAATTGATAAGATCTTACCTGCACAGAAAGTTTAAAAGTCGTCTTTTCCTTAGTTGAGTCGCTCCAGTCTTTCAAAAGCTAGCAGGCCGCTAGCTGTAGCGTCTCCTTCCAAGAGTGTGCTGCTGCAGCCTTGAAACCTGTCTCACACTCCTCTCGCCTCATGCCTCAGCTCTGAGCTTCAGCTCCGCGTGCAGGGGGGGGAAGGGCAGCTTTCTGTGAGACCTGCAGGTGACCTGCTCTCACAGAAAGCTGCCCTTCCCCCACCTGTTCGTCTGAGTGGCTGAGAGCAGGGGGGGGCGGCCCCTCCCCCTGATGGGCCATTAATTAAGTGGCAGTTGCAGCAGCAGAAAGACCACACAATATTCACCTCTGACTCTCAGGCCTGTTTTACAGGCTGCAGGGTCAGAAATCACAACTATCACTGCAAAATCACAACTCTTAACATAAAGTCTCGCTCTTCAATGCAAAGTTTAATCATATATATATTTTAAGCGTGGTTGAAGAAGTACTTTTTACTTAAGTAAAATTTAAAAGAACAATGATTTGTGAAACTGGATGCTTACATTCAATAATGAATCAACAGCCTGCAGTTTGTATGGCTAACCCATGTTTCATCCTTTAAATTTATATGTTTTATTTCTCTCCGTTCACTGTCTATAAATTTAGTTTCACTTTACACCTTATTGGAACTTGAAGATTTTGTCTCCTTTTAACATCTCCATATTCAACACATGCTGATTCTCAGTGTTATAGTTTTGAGTTGTTAATTAGTCATGTTTAATTGCTGTAGACAATTAGTATGCAGCTACAACACAACATATAGTATTACTTTTAAAGTGTTCTTTATTTCCACAGTTTTGAAATTAATCAGGGTTCATGTCCATGTAATGGATCCGATGTTCCTTACATGTGCTCACTGATTTACTAGTTGTAAGCTAATATAAAGTCAGCTAAAAAGTAAAGTACTGTGGAATGTACATTTACTTTGCTGAATTATTGTGTAGGCAGACTCTCCCAAGAACAGGTGTGTCTCTCCTTTAAAGTGTCCAACATTGATGTACCTGGCACAAGTGGCAAGCAGCCAACAGTGAATGATAAAGCTGTGGAGGAATCAACGGCGTACCCCCGCAGACCCCTTTGCGTCTACACTGGACCCTGTGTCATAGCCTGACGTGCACCTCTCAAAAATATAACTACACGTCCTGGCAACGCACGTCGCTCGGCTGTGGCTTGGTAGCTTTTCATTCCCCCGAGTCATTTCCTGGTTCTCTTTCTCCTTAAACATGAAATCATGGAGAGGGTAACTAGTCCTGCTGTAGATGTCTCACCTTGGTCAGCACAGGGAAGACTCTTTGTTTCTCTCACTATGATCTAGAGTCACTACTCTGAAGATAATCGTCGTCACTCTCACTTCTCCCTCGCTTTATCACCCAGACCCCCCCACACACACACACGGGGCGTAACGTACACACCAGCGCACAAGCGTGTAAACCATCAGACCACTTACGTAGGCTACGGAGAAAGCGCTGCGTGGCTCCTCCGCACAGCCATAAAAGGCCTTCGTGTCTGCCCAGGCTGTGAGAGGGAGGCCTGCTGTCCCCTTCAGTTCCCTCCCCAGGAACACCTTACAGGACACTGAGAATTCTCTGGGAGGCCAACATGTCAGCCACCGGCTGTCCAACGGGATGCCACAATTACCTGTCCAAATACAGGAGATGCCTCTTGCTCCTGTAGCCCTAAACCATCAGACCTACTGGGACGATGTGCTTACTGTACTGTAACTCTGCCCTGTAGGGGAAATGAAGCTGCAAATTTTTTCAACATGAAGTAAATAATGTTAACTGATAATATGTTACTATGAGGTATTAACATGTATTTTTAAACACAGCAGCAATACAGTATTTGTGCTCTCTTTGCTATGTGAGCTCTGTTGTGCTGTCTCCATGCATTCATATAATGTGAGCAGGGACAGCAAATAGTGTGGGGGGGGGGGGCACAACTGAGAATAAGGTAGTCTGGAAGGATAAATAATGTCTTCTTATACTGTCAATGTATCCTACAGGTGGGTGCATCACTCAAATCTTAAATTGTATTTACATATGTTCTATTTACTTAAAATAGAACAGAGTGAGATGTACATCCACTCTTTACTCTGCAGATATAATAAGGTTGTATATTTTTGATTAAATCATTATGTTCCAGATAAACCAGAGTCTACAGCAGCTCTATGAGGCTGTACTATGACAGGTACAGTAATGTAACCTCTGTACAGGGACTAAAGATGAAAAACAGCCTCTTGGCTAACTCTTGTGCATTAATACCAGTGTTTATTAATCACCACTTTCCTGTTAAGGAAACCAATAAACCTAAATGCTGAAATCAGCATGCTAACATGCTCACAATGACTAGGCTAACATGCTGGGTTTAGCAGGTTTAATGTTTACTGTTTAGCTTTCTTGGTTTAGCATGTTGACATGCTAAACTACTAGCCAATACATTCAATTTACTTTAGCCAATCTAATGCTTCAGCCCAGCTCTACTGACTGGTCACATGTGAAAGTGAAAGTAAGAAACTCAGCTAAACTATGGAGGAGCTCATTTAATGAGTGTTGTTAATTCATACTTAATGTAGACCAAACAAAATGACAGTGTGGATAATAAACTGCGCTGAGGCCTGAATCCACTGGTGAGTACATTTACCTGCTAACATGTAGCTAATGCAGATAATGTTGACTAGCTGCAATGTTAACTAGTGCAATGTAAAATCCTATTTGATAATGCTAAAAATGCTAACTACTAAAAATACATCTGCAATGTATTTAAGAAAGACTGCTGCTAAACAGACATGTTCTGCCCTGGTGGTGTTTTCTTTGCATTATTGTGTTGAGCGCTGCAGCTTTGTTGCTGGTTAAGATGTAGTTTTGTGCTGAATTCCAGTGTTAGTGCTGGTATTTTCTTACAGTGTACAAGAATTTGACAACATTTTTGATGCATCAGTGCTAAATATGTTATTTGTGTTTTCTATCATGCACTTTAACTATAGTTGAGTTTTACTCAGTGTTATCTTTGATTGTGACTTGAAGCATTATGTTGATTAATAAGCTTTAAGCTATGATAAG
>NW_022602948.1:0-2500 GCF_008692095.1 Etheostoma spectabile | reverse complement strand
AAGCCTGGTTTCCAAGCTGGAGGAATTTAAAATCCTGCTTGCACAGATAAAAGCACATGTGATGGCAATTTCTGAATCGTGGTTAACTCCCAGTATTCCTGATTCTTTTCTTTCCATTGAAAATGATGACCTTTACCGTAAAGACCGCACTGGTAAGACCGGCGGCGGAGTGGCCTTTTATGTGAGTCAGAAATATGCTCATCTAATATCTAAATTTGAAACTGAAACTGAAACATTAAAACTGGTAGTACATTTACATCCCAACACGCAATTACCATTATTGTCACCCACGAGCCTCCTGGTGCCGGTGTGAATGCTGATCTATCTCAGCTTTGTGACATCATTAAATCTGTTACAACAACGGAGCTTGTGATTTTGGGAGATGTTAACCTCGACTGGAATGATGGCTCATCAAAATCTCTGAAAGCCACTGCTATGAAACTCGGACTTTATCAATTAATCAAGGATCCGACAAGAATAGGCAAAACACGCAGCTCAGTCCTGGATCTTCTCTTCACGAACCAGCCTTCAAAATATGAAATATCAGGTGTCTTAGAAGCGGCTATCTCAGATCATTCGCTCGTCTATGCAGTTAGGACAATCTTAAAATCTCCCAAAACTCATGCTCCCCTTTCTGTGTCTAAAATACCAATCTCAAAATTTCCTCAATTCAACGCTGAATTTAGTGCTACTGACTGGAACCATGAGCTGTCACTGGAAAATCCAGATCAAATTTTAATGCAATTTCACACAAAACTTAAAAAAATACAGAATAAATATTCTTCTGCCAACAAGGTTCGACCTAGACAGAGTAAATTACCACGGATAAATCCTGAAATACTTCTACTCCTTAAACAGAAGGCCGCTCTTCTTAAAAAGTATAGGCTGAGTCGAACACCAGAGAGTAAAAATAAGTTCATTCAAATTAGAAATAAATGTACAGCTGCGTAAGGCAAAGGCGGTCTAGTCTCAACAGCTGATTACACAATCTTCTGATAATCCAAAAAAAGATTGCAAGGGCTTTCAATGATTATTTACATCATCTGTTAAAGAAGTGGCAGCAGAGTTTCCCTCTCCCTGCTCTCTCTCGCTAGTTCTCTCTTCAACACCTGATCAGGTTTCATTCTCTGAGATTTCTCAGAACGAAGTGATTAAAATACTGAACTCACTAAAAAATACTCATGCCCGTGATATTCATGGTATAAATACTTCATTTATAAACCCTCATGTTGATAGCCTCATACCTCTCTTTCAGCACCTAACCAACCAATGTATCCGGCTCTCTATCTTTCCCACTAATTGGAAAATGGCCCAAATCACCTCTATTTTTAAATCTGGTGATCATACTCTCGTCTCAAACTACAGACCTATTGCTATACTTCCAGTAATGTCTAAGAAGAAACCCTGTATAACCAGCTAACTTCCTACCTTGAAACTAACACCTGGCTCAGTGACTGTCAACACGGTTTTCGTGCAAAGAGATCGACCATGTCGGCATGACTACTCCTCACTGAACAAATACGTGGCTCTCTTAACAAAGGTCGCATCACTGGAGCTGTTTTGATTGACTTTCGTAAAGCTTTTGACACAGTGAACCACCAGATTTTGCTTAATAAACTTCACTCATTTAATTTGTCATCATCTGTGATAGAAATGCTTTCGTCTTACCTAACGAACAGGATGCAAGTCGTTAAAATAAATCATGCAAAATCCCAACCTGAAATCTCTGATGTGGGCGTTCCACAAGGCAGCATTCTTGGACCCTTACTTTTTCTTTTGTACATCAATGATTTCCCTCACGTGTGTAATCATTCAAAATGTCTACTGTATGCTGACGATACTGTGATTTTTCTCTGTGATTCAAATCCTGATGTCATAAATTCTAAATTATCATCTGACCTTCAGCTTCTACACGACTGGTTGAAAAATAATCATTTAACCATCAATGTTCAGAAAACTGAATGTACGTGTTTTTATTCATCCAGAAAATGTTTTTCTTTTACTGATCCTATAACGTTTGCTAACCAAGAACTTGTTGTTCAAAGACTTACAAACATCTCGGCGTGCTACTTGATTCTCACCTTACACGCCGGGAACATGTGTCTAATTTAACAAAAAAGTTAAATCAGAAACTTTATGTTTATAATAAGATCAGATCATATCTTTCTTCTTCTGTTTCTGAAACCTACTTACATGCAACTGTGTTTTCAACCATGTCGTACCGTCTTCCCATTTGGTCTCTTACCACGAAGGAAATCACTGAACCAATAGCTCGACTATACCATCGAGCTCTCCAGACCCACAGTGACCCTCCAGAGTGGTCTCACCGTGGTGTTGCTCTTGAACGCTCTGAGGCTCTGACTTAGGAAAACTTTAGAAACAGCCACGCCATTACATTTTATTTTCAGATTCAAAATACCGCCTTACCAGCACTTGTTGCACCTTTTCAGACACACGTGAGACCAGGACCCCTCACTAGGTCGGTCTCACAGGCCCGACC
>NW_022602947.1:0-57144 GCF_008692095.1 Etheostoma spectabile | reverse complement strand
TTACTAAAAGTGAAACAAATGCAAAGGTGAAAGAAGCTTTAAGATAGGAGATGAAACGTCTTTGGAGAACAATTTATTTGATTGTCGTTCACTCCATTTTAAAGACTTTTCAACTGATGCCTGCCAGGTGGTAACAGGACGTAGTTGTTACGTCAAACCGTAAGTCTGGTTCCACAGGGGATTGAATCCAGGACCTTCTGTATGTAAAGCAGACGTGATAACTACTACACTATGGAACCCTGTGACCGATATAATCTTTAACTTAAACGGATTCATACTGTAAATAAAAATAAATGGAGGTCAGGTTCTGAAAGTGAAACAAATGCAAAAGAAATCTTTCAGATAGACGTTATGTCTTAGAGTAGTTTTTTTTGATTGTTTAGTGTCATTCGCCCCCTTTTAAAGAGACACCTGCCAGGTGGTAACACAAAATAGTTCTTACTTTAAACCTTAAGTCTGGTTCCACTGGGGACAGAACCCAGGACCTTCTGCATGTAAAGCAGACGTAATAACTACTACACTACTGAACCCTCGGTAAAATGCTTTTCTTTACATAACCTGCATATAAATGTGACCTGAACCATAGACTTTAGAATTAGCTGTACTGTAGCTCTGGTTCTGAAAAGTGAAAACAATGCAATGGTGAACGAAGTGAAGAAGTCTTTCAGATAGGAGACTAAATATTTGTCGTCACTCCCTTTTAAAGACTTTTCAAGGGACACCTGCCAGGTGATAACAGGAGATAGTTCTTACTTTAAAACTTAAATGTGGTTCCACTGGGGATTGAACTCAGGACCTTCTGCGTGTAAAGCAGATGTGATAACTACTACACTATGGAACCTCCGACATACTGTCATCTTTAACATAATCAGAACAATACAGTAAAAATAATGGCTGGAGGCGAAGTTCTGAAAAGACACGGGCTAATATTTCATTATTTGCATTCAATCTTTTAAAGATTTTCAAATGACAATTACCAGGTGGTACCAAATACATAGTTCAATAATTCCAAATTAAAGTTTTTCATAATTTTTGGTCAAGATTTTCCCTCAATTCTCATAGAAACATAGAAACAAACCTTCTGGGACAGCCATTAGTCTATCAATAATCCAGACTGGATTGAAATATACCATCGTACTTTAACCAGACCTCCATGTTTAACCACTCGTGTATACAATATGCACATGTTGCCATTAACTCTGTGTAGAAGTGAAGAAGTCTTTCAGATAGGAGACTACATTTCTTTGTAGTAAATTTTATTTGATTGTCATTCACTCCCTTTTAAAGACTTTTCAACTGACACCTGCCAGGTGGTAACAAGACATAGGTCATACTTCAAACCATAAATCTGGTTCCACTGGGGATTGGACCCAGGACCTTCTGCGTGTAAAGCAGACGTGATAACTACTACACTATGGAACCTCTGTTTAAAGCAAGAACAGTCTCATTCCTTGACATATATCACTAGACAAACAACAAAGCCCAGCCATAATCCAGTGATAGTACAACCATGGGTACACTGCCAACAGTGGGAGATAAAAGGTCTTTGGAGAACCTTAAGAAAGTCCAGTTTATTTTAGGTTTTACCGTTCTCTGGATATCTATGACCTGGTTGACAGAGAACCTTGAAAGACATAATTGTGGGCTTTTATTCGATTGTCGTTAACTTTACAACTAACGTCTGCCGGGTGGGAGCAAGACAGAGTTCTTGCTTCAAACCAAAATTCTGGTTCCACTGGGGCTTGAGCCCAGGACCTTCTGCGTGTAAAGCAGACGTAATAACTACTACACTATGGAACCTCTATGACAGGTTAACCATAACATGACTGGATATAAATATGATCTTAACCGTACTGTAAAAATAATGGATGGAGCTCAGGTTCTGAAAAGTAAAACCAATACAAAAACGAAAGAACTTAAAAAGTCTTTCCGAAAAGAGACCGAAGGTCTTTATTGGCCCTTTAACCAAGTCTTTAGTTCTGAATCAACGGTAGAGAAACTTAGCTATTTAACCTTTGTGGGTTATTTTTCAAGACGATCGCTAGGGGTTCCATGGTTAGCGCTCCTGGCTGTGGTAAAAACACCTGTTATGGTTATTGGAGATGCCCAAGGCCAAGTCTGAACAACCATCAACCATTCAACCACCCCACAAAGGTAAATAGCTGGGTTTCCCTGTGGTTAAGTCAGAACTTAAGACGTCTTTCAGAATAGAGACAAAACGTCTTAGAGCACCTTTAAAGCAAGTCCAGTTTCCTTTAAGTTTAACTTTTCTCTGAATAAGATATGGATATGGCCTGGTTGACTGAAAACCTTCAAAGGCATAATTAGGGGCTTTTATTTGATTGTCGTTCAATCACTTTTGAAGGCTTTTCAACTGATGCCTACCAGGTGGTAACAGGGCATAGTTCTTAATTCAAACCATAAGTCTGGATCCACTGGGGGTTGAACCCAGAACTTTCTGGTGTATAAATGTGATCTGAACCATTCTGTAGAAATAATGGTTGGACCTCCTGTTTTGAAAAGTGAAACCAAGTCTGAACGACATCAACCATTCTCACACAAAACACAGTCAACAACCCCGCAAAGGTAAATAGCTTGGTTTCCCTGCCAAGTCAGAACTAAGAAATAATTAGGGGCTTTTTTGATTGTCATTCACTCCCTTCTAAAGACTTTTAAAGAGACGCCTGCCAAGTTGTAACAGAACATAGTTCTTACTTTAAACCTTACATATGGTAACATGACTGGTGTATAAATGAGATTTGAACCATACTGTAAAAATAATGGATTTAGCTCAGGTTCTGAAAAGTGAAACCAATGCAAAAGCAAAAGAACTGAAGACGTCTTTTAGATAGGAGACAAAATGTCTTTGGAGCAGCTTCAACCAAGTCTTCAGTTCTGACAATCGTTATGGTTCTTGGAGATGCCCAACGCCAAGTCTGAACGACCATCAACCATTCTCACAGTAAACACCATTCAACCACCCCACAAAGGTAAATAGTTGGGTTTCCCCATTGTTAAATCAGAACTTAAGATGTCTTTCAGAGAAGAGACAAAACGTCTTTAGAGCACCTTTAAAGCAAGTCAGGTGGCAAGAGGGTATAGTTCTCACTTCAAACCATAAGTCTGATTCCGCTGGGGATTGAACCCAGGACCTTCTGCGTGTAAAGCAGATGTGATAGCTACTACACTACGGAACCTCTGATGTCCTGTCATCATTAACACAATCGTAACAATACAGTAAAAATAATGGCTGGAGGTGAGGTTCTGAAAAGACATGGGCTTATATTTCATTATTTGCATTCAATTCTTTCTAAAGACTTTTCAAATGACAATTGCCAGGTTGTAGCAAATACATAGTTCTTACTTTAAAGCATAAGACTTGTTCCACTGGGGATTGAGCCCAGGACCTTCCGCATGTAAAGCAGATGTGATAACTACTACACTATGGAACCTCTGTAATACTGTCATCTTTAAATAATCAGAACCAAACTGTAAACAAATGGATGGAGATGAGGTTCTAAGAAGTGAAACCAATGCAAACGCACTGAAGAAGTCTTTCAGATAGACGATATGTCTTTGGAGCAGTTTTTTTTTTGATTGTCAAGTGTCGTTCACTCCCTTTTCTAAGACTTTTCATGGGACGCCTGCAAGACGGTAACAGGACATATTTCTTACTTTAAACTTTAATTTGGTTCCACTGGGGATTGAACCCAGGACCTTCTGCGTGTAAAGCAGACGTGATAACTACTACACTACGGAACCTTTGTGATATATATCTTTACATAATCTGAATATAAATGTGACCTTAACCATAGACTGTAGAAGTAGCTGTATTGTAGCTCCGGTTCAGAAAACAATGCAATGGTGAACGAAGTGAAGTGAGGTTTCTTTTCAGCACTGTAGCCTGGCTGACGGATGGTCACAGCTCTACTGAGTCAAGTATTCCCAGAGCTCTTAGTAGTAACGACTTTATGAGATTTTTCAAAAAATTCTCCTGCTGTGCCTTGTAATGCCCACAGTGCCCTGCTATGCCATGAACTACTACAAAGAACTGCTACAAACTACTATTTTTCTATTTTTGTTATTTCCACTCTTCATTCTAACTCCAACCGGCCCGTCAGACGCCGCCTACCAAGAGCCTGGGTCTGTCCGAGGTTTCTGCCTAAAAGGAAGTTTTCCTCGCCACTGTCGCACTGTTGCTTGCTCTGGAGGAAACTACTAGAACTGTTGGGTCCTTGTAAATTCTGGAGTGTGGTCTAGACCTACACTATCTGTAAAGTGTCTCGAGATAACTCTTGTTATGAATTGATACTATAAATAAAATTGAATTGAAAATGCATGTGCAAAACACAATCTATAATCAATACAATATACTGTCTATTGTATAAGGGCATACCTGACACATCTAAAATAATTAGTTTTTGTAATGTCAGTGATTAGAGTGTTTTTTGTCATTGTGTTATGATTGACTAAATGTTCCTGTTGGAGGAGAACATGTGTTAGTGTTTGGAATAATATTTGATTTTGAAACATGTTTGCAGTGTTTTGTTAGACATAGTGTGTATGTATTGTATTTTGAAAATTAGTTTTGGAGTTTAGTTACAATGTGTGATTTTGAGTATGAAATTTACCTGTTTTGCCAGTTGTGTGTTTTGTGTGTGTGGTGTGTTAAGAGTTTAGGAAATTTGTTAAATGTATTGAAAAATCTGTCATAGGAATTGTAAAAAAAACTGTAATAGTATAGCTTACACATGCGGATGCAGTGCTAACTGTGTTAATAATTTTGGAAATTTGTTAAAAGTATTGAAAAATCTGTCATAGCAATTGTAAAAAACTGTAACTCCCTTTCATACAGTAGATGAGATTTGGATACTTTCTCAGACTGTGAAGGTAACCACATGGTGGAGCCCAGCCATTGTTTTGCTGCACCATAAGCATATCCAACATAGAGGATGTGGGGGTATAGCTCAGGGGTAGAGTATTTGACTGCAGATCAAGAGGTTCCCAGTTCAAATCTGGGTGCCCCCTGCATGGATGTGTGTAGGTTTTCATCTTTATGATAGTTGTTGATACTTGAAAAAAGCATGCAGGTAACTAATGTTGCTTCTTTTCAGAAGCCCTTGTGCTTTCTCCCCTCTCAGACTTCCTTGGATTGTGGTGGCACCTGAGTAGTGGATGCAGCTGCTGCCATGGTCCTGCTGGATGCCCTGCTACGCCCTGCACTATAACTGCTACTATTATTAGTAATAGTTCTATTACCTTACTGCTGCCATAATTACCACTGGTCATCTTTTCATTCCATTCTTCTCCTCTCTCTCTCTCTTCTCTCTCTCTCTCTCTTCTCCTCTCTCTTCTCTCTCTCCCTCTCTCCCCAACTGTTTGTGTCAGATGACTGCCCCACATGAACCAGTTTTAGTCTGAGGTTTCTGCCTGTTAAAAAGACATTTTTCCTAATATATGTAACAACAAATGCATGCTCTTTTGGGAAATGTTAAGTTTCTGTCATTTACACAGTGTGGTCTAGATCTTCACTATATGTAAACTGTCCTGAGATAACTTCTGTTAGGATTTCACTGTATACATTTCTGGTATGGAGTTTGTGAAGTTGAGCAAAATTGAACTAGGGCAGAAACATGGTCCACATAATTACAAGTACGTAGACACTTTGAGCAATGCAGGATCCTTGTGTGGACCACGTTTCTGCGCTTAGTGTTGACATCTATTGTAATTAACATAAATTCAGCTTGGCCTTTATGGAAGATTACACTGTTTTCTTTCTTTTAACTCCCTTTCATACAGTAGATGAGATGTGGATACTTTCTCAGACTGTGAAGGTAACCACATGGTGGAGGCCCAGCCATTGTTTTGCCACTGATGCAGAAGCCACAGTCCACATACAGCAGCAGTGTGGGTGCAATGGCTGACTGATGATAGAAGCTGGATGTGCATTGTCTTGTTCTTACATAATAATAATAATAATAATAATAATGTATTTTATTTATAACGCACTTTTCATTCCAAAGAATCTCAAAGTGCTACACAGGAGAATAATAACAATAAAAACAATCAGCACAAAAATGCCTTTCTGAATAAAAAAGTCTTCAGTTCAGCTTTGAAAGAGTCCAGGTTCTGGACTGCTCTCAGGTCACTCGGGAGCTGGTTCCAGAGCCGTGGTGCAGCTGAACAAAAAGCTCGGTCACCCATAGTACAAAGCCTTGTGGTGAGGACCTGAAGAAGCAATTGTCCATGTCAATGGATGTCAATTGGATTCTGACTTTGAATTCAAATATTGGCATCCAAGGAAATTTTGGAACTGTTTATGTATCAGTCATTTTTTGGTAGTTTCTTGGTCACAGCAACAAGCTTGATCATTGACATACAGTTGCACGCCACGTATCACAAAACTGTTGGGTGGGGCCTTATGTATTTGCTTGTATTACATCAAGTGACCTGCATACCAACGACCGCAAAGATTAATATGTACATGGTTTGCAGAACTGTACTTTATAATAGAGGTAAGGCAAAAAAGAGTGATGAAGAAGCCAAAACAGAAAATGGGGAAAGGAGAGCCGGATCTGTTATTGTTTTTAGGAAGCAGATTTACAGCTATACACTTTGCAAATAAGTGTCTCACCCTGGCCGCCATCAAAGATGCCATTTGGACCTCCAGAATTATTATAAATATTAAGTTTACTCTTCAGCAGGTGGAGACATTTCACTTGAGACACTTGCAGCAACAGATACTTTGTTAAACATCAACAGACTGGAAATATGTTTAGTGCTGATATGAAGCACGGCAATTAGCAGAGGGTGGTTTCAATCCATCGACCTCTGGGTTATGGGCCTAGCACACTCGCGCCACTCTGCTCTGCAGGTCATTGTCAGAGTGCTAACGATTACACCATGGAACCTTTAAAAGTGTTGCAAGGGTTTGCTTGGCAGTTTCTTTCATAATATCCACATGTGTGATATTGAAGGCACACAACAATCACAATGAAGATGGAACAGCAACAATTACTGGCCAACTTAAGTCATTTAGTTAGCTAAACGTTCAGAGGATGTGGGAAAAAGCAAGTGAAGAACAGGTTTTGAAGAACTTGCCACAGACAGTGAATACAGCAGTAGATATGTCTACTGTGTACAAACACATGGTAACTTTACATGTGTTGACAATAAAGATGCTCACGAAACGCTGTACTTGCAATTGCTTTTCTTGCGCACATTCTTGCGCACATTCTTGTCGTCTTAAATAAAAAGAACTGCTAAGTTCTTTATTCCCAAAATCATGTCTCAGACATTAGTTCCAGATGAAGAGACTAGTTGTCAGAAGTGGGATTTGAACCCACGCCTCCAGTTGAGACTGCGACCTGAACGCAGCGCCTTGGACCGCTCGGCCATCCTGACTGATCCAACAGAGGATTAATAGGATAATATGGTAAATCAATTGGTGTGGTTGTAGTGGCGGATGATGTCAGGTTTGGCATGCCTGCCGAAGCCGACAGTGCAGTAGAGCAGAGTGGTGCAGCGGAAGCGTGCTGGGCCCACAACCAGCGGTTGATGAAGCAAAACCATTCACTGCTAGTTGCTAATTGTGCCAACACTAAGTCTTTGACCAGACTGTTCATGTTTTGATTGATTGATATCTTTATTTCGAACATGCAAGAGAAAGTGTATAAAAATAAAAATAATAATAAAAGAAATAATAAAACAAAAAAATTGGAGAGAAACATAACAAACAAAGTATCCTTCTTTAACATCCCTCTATTACATGTGCGAAAAGGAGTAGGAAGAAGTAAAACTTATGTACTCCTACCCCTTTAATTCTTGCATTGCTTTACAATATTTATAATTATGTTGCTATAATATATATATACACATACCTACACAAATACATACACACACATGTACATATACACACATATACACATACATACATATATACATACATACATATCCACATACATATACACATACACCACACACACACACACATACATATATATATACATACACACACATATTTATATATATATACACACACACATACATACATATACACACACACATACCCTCATATATATAAATAAATAAACAAAACAAAAAAACACAAACAAAACTTTCTACAGTGCTTCTTTATACTTTCTAAAACTAATTTCTTTGTACATTTTTTTGAAAAGGAATGTTTGGGCATTGCTTTAGGTTCTCATCTAGTTTGTTCCACAATTTAACTCCGCGCATTGATAAACATAATCTTTTCCTTGATGTTCTACATCTTAATCTTAAAATTTCCTCTTCCCTTAAATCGTACCCTCCCTCCCTTTCAGTGAACATCTTTTGACTATTCCCAGGCAATAGACTATTTCTTGCTTTGAACATGAATACTGCAGTTTGATATTTAATTAAATCATGATATTTTAGCAATTTAGACATTAGAAATAATGAATTTGTATGATCCCGAAATCCGGCGTTGTGAATGATTCTTATTGCCCTTTTTTGCATAATGACTAGTGGCTGTAGTGAGTGTTGATAAGTGTTTCCCCAAACCTCTACACAGTAATTAAAATAAGGTAACAGTAGTGAGCAGTATAGGATGTGAAGTGATTTGGGTTCCAGAATGTGCTTAGCTCTTGCTAGGACTGAAATACTTCTGGACAGTTTGGTTTGGATGTGTTTTATGTGAGGCTTCCAGCAAATCTTGTCATCTATGATCACTCCAAGGAATTTATTTTCATATACTCTTTCTATGCTAACCCCCTCTATCTGTATCTCTGCCTGATGCTTTGACTTACAGTTTCCAAATACCATGAATTTAGTTTTACTCAAATTTATTGATAACCTGTTTATGTCAAACCATTGTTTAATTTTCTTGAATTCTAAAGTGATTAACTCCAAGAGTTGCTGTAAGCTGTCCCCTGAACCAAATATGTTTGTATCATCTGCAAATAATACAAAATTCAATACTTGAGATACTTTACAAATATCATTGATATATAATAAAAATAACTTTGGTCCCAACACTGACCCCTGGGGGACACCACAAGCAATGCCCAGACATTCAGACAAATAATCTCCCATCTTCACAAATTGTTGTCTGTCTCTCAGATAACTACTTATCCAGTCTAGAGCTACCCCCCTGATGCCGATTCGTTCCAGTTTACTGATTAATATTTCGGGATTTATTGTATCAAATGCTTTTTTTAGATCAATGAAAACCCCAACTGCATATTTCTTTTATCTGTGGAGTTTGTGATTTCTTCAATGAGTTCTGTTAGTGCTAGTGAGGTTGATCTATTCTTTCTGAATCCATATTGGCTGTCAGTGAGTAGTTTATTTTTATCAATAAATTTAATCTGTTGTTAAATAATTTTTCTAAAATTTTTGAAAATTGTGACAGTAGAGAGACAGGCCTGTAGTTTGTGAAGTGGTGTTTATTTCCAGTTTTGTATAGAGGAATGACTTTTGCTATTTTCATTTTTGTTGGAAATTTACCGGTTAAAAATGATAAATTGCAGATGTTCGTTAGGGGTTTGGCGATCCCCTCTATTACTTTTTGTATAATTTTTATATCTATTCCATCGTGATCCATGGATGGTTTGTTTTTGCATTCTTTAACAATATCAATTATTTCTTTTTCATCTACTGCTGTCGGAAATATTGAACTGGGATTTCTTTCTATTATCTTCTTATATGTACTTTCTAAAGACTGTGGAACCGGGATTTGTTCAGCTAAGTTTGGTCCCACGTTTGCAAAAAATTTATTGAAGTTATTAACCACATCCTCCATGTTATTAATTTTTATCATTATCGATGAAGTAATGGGGATAAGTATAAGTAGACTGTCTATTATTATTTTAATAATATTATTTAAAATGTTCCACATACCTTTAATATTGTTTTTATTATTATCTAATAGTTTTGTATAGTATTCTTTTTTACAAGATCTCATAATATTAGTTAACTTATTCTTATATTTCTTATATTTATTTTCAGTCTCTATGGTTCTGTGTTTTATAAACTCTCTATAAAGTGTATTTTTCTTTTTACAGGCGTTTTGTAATCCCTTGGAAATCCACGGTCTATCATTTAGTTTTTGTTTTCTGTTATATATTTTCGTTGGACAATTTTTATCATATAATAATTTAAATATTCTTAGGAATTCTTCATATACTTTGTCAACATCTTTTTCCTTATCAATAAACTCCCAGTCTTGTGCTAGCAGATCAACTTTTGATGCCTCCACTGTTTCCTCTGTCCTAACCCTTTTGGAGATTGGTTTATTAACATGTCTGTTCAGAGTGTAGTTGCTGTCATAAACTGTAAAAATTGGTAGGTGGTCACTGATATCATTTATTAGTAATCCACTCACTGTATTGTTGTGTAAGATATTTGTAAATATATTGTCTATTAGTGTTGCACAGTGAGAAGTAATTCGGCTGGGTCTGGTAATTTTGGGATAGAGGCCTAGACTAAATGCAGTGTTGATAAATTCCTCTGTCATTTTATGGTTATTTGGATTTAACAAGTCAATATTGAAGTCCCCACAGATGAACATAACTTTTTCGCTAGTTTTTGTAAATGTCTCTTCCATCCAGTCCTTAAAAGTGTCAATATTCGAACCAGGTGACCTGTATATGCAACTTACAATTATATTTTTCTTCTTTTCCATACATATTTCTATTGTGACACATTCCAATAAATTATTCACCGCCATTGACATTTTTTCCACCCCCTTGTAATTTAAATCCTTATCCACATACAGTATCACACCACCCCCACTATTGTTTACTCTGTTAATAGAAAACATTTCATATCCTTCAATTCCAAAATCTGATTCTTTTTCACTGTTTATCCAAGTTTCTGTTATTGCAATTATGTTAAAGTGCTGTTTCAATTGCTTTAGATAGTGTTTGATACTGTGAAAGTTGGCATACAGACTTCTGCTGTTAAAGTGGATAATGGATAATTGCTGTTCGGTCTTGATTGACCTATTAAATTGTTCATCAGTGTAATAGTTGCAGTTATTGTTTATGTTAGCAAAGAAATTGTTCTCAGGATCAATGTCATTTTCCATATCCTGTGAGTGATGTTCAGTGTACTGGAAGGTGTTCAGTTCCAGGTGTTCATATTCAACCAGACTTTGTAGTGAGTGACTATCTCCGGTTTGTGTGTGTATTTTATTTAGTGACATAGTGAGATAAAAGTTTCAAAATTTCATAGGCCTACCTGTTTATGTATTAACGTTAGCTGGCCTTGGTTGTTTTGGTGTGCTGGACCGGGGATGAATGATCAATTTGTCCTGTCGTAAATAGGCAATGTCCCCCCTTTCTCTCGCCGCTCTTAAATCCGGCATGAGTTCTTTCCTTTTCCTTCTGATTGCCTCCGTGAAGTCTTCGTTTATGTATATTCTGGAACCTTTCAGATTTCTGGTTTTCTGTAGTATTTCCGTTCTGTCCTTGTGCCTTAGGAATTTTACCACAATTGGCCTCGGTCGGTCTCCTCCAGGTTTTCCTGTGCGGTGGGCCCTCTCCACCTCCACCTCGCGTTGCAGCTGTAATTTTTCCTTCACAACTTGTTTTACCTTCTCCTCCGTCTCTGACCAGGTTTCTCCCTGTGACTCCTGTATCCCGTCAAATACCAGGTTATTTCGTCTGGATTGGCTTTCCAGATACTCCATTTTGTCCGTGACAGCCAGCAAGCTGTCACAGACTTTAAAAATATCTGTTTGCATCGAGGTGCTGCGTTCCTTCAGATTTGCTGTCTCAGTTTGAATGTCATCCACTTCTTTTTGTGTGTACTGCAGGCTGGTTTTTATTTCTTGTAGTTCCTTGGTTATTGAATCCAGTCTAGTGTTGGTGGAGTCCATTATTAGCTTGACAAAGCCTTTGAAGTTGCTGTGTTGTTGTTCCAGTAGTGCGGTAAACATTGCTTTTTGTTGCTGCAGCAGTTCGTTTACACGGTCAATTGTCACATATTCATCTTCCTGTTTAGCCTCTTTTTTTGGAGGCATTTTTTAGACTTGATAGCCCACCTGTTTTTTAAACTTGTTCGGATGGAGTCTGGTGGAGATGTTATGGTATGTTTGTACACAGTAGACATATCTTCTGCTGTATTCACTGTCTGTGGCAAGTCCTTTAAAATTGTTCTTGACTTTCTTTTTCCCACATCCTCTGAACGCTTAGCTAACTAAATGACTTAAGTTGGCCAATAATTGTTGCTGTTTCATCTTTGTTGTGATTGTTGTGTGCCTTCAATATCACACATGTGGCTATTATGAAAGAAACTGCCAAGCAAACCCTTGCAAAAGTTTTAGAAGGTTCCATGGTGTAATGGTTAGCACTCTGGACTTTGAATCCAGTGATCTGAGTTCAAATCTCAGTGGAACCTGTTTTTAAGTTGTATGTATGCATCAAGTTAAGTGTGATGTGTTGTAGTATCTATAGAGATCTGTGGTGTAGTATGGAACCATTGTCCTGTCTTTTATGTATTATGAAACTTATTGCCGCCTGTCTTGGCAGGACTCCCTGGAAGAAGAGTTACTGTAGCTCAACGGGATTGTTCCTGGATAAATAAAGGTTAAATAAAAATAAAATGAATCTGTAATATGTCCAAACATTCCTCTCTTCATTACCGACATACTGGAAGTTGGCCATGTTTAATTGGATGCTCTCCAGTTATTGTTGTTTGGTAGATTAACTTTATATTTTCCTACTTTGGGGACTTTTCATTTCATATTCTTTGTCTGACATTTTCTATTCCCTGTTGGTATTTTCTGTGACTGCATGTGGTTTTAAATCTGTTGGAGTTTCTTCAGACTAAAGCAAAGACACTGATGATGTCATCCAAAAGAGACATAAAGGACAGCAACCTGTCTCCAGAGGACACTAAAGAATGACGGAGCAGCAGGAAACAGAGCAGCTCAAATAGCAAACAGCTGATTTATTCATCTGACTCGTAGAATAACGCCAATGATTGACTTGTTTTAAATGTCTGGGAATGTGGAACAGCTCCATGCTGACTACCTGAAATAAAACAAGGCCACATGCTGATTATTGGGGACTTGATTTGATGGATTTATTCTTCCTGTTGTGTCTCTGTTTAAACTCCTAATTTAAAGGTAAAGTCAGCGTCCACTAAAGGTTGTGTTGTTGCTGCTGACTGACTCAGATCATTATTCTAAGTGTGTGACAACATTATGGGATGGATCCCTACAGAGATAGACCTGTTAGTTAAAGAGGAACATCCTTTTAGTTTGGATCCTTTAGTTTCCAACCAGACCAGAGTGGTGATTGTAGGAACATATATCATATATATATTCATATATATATTTTCCTTTTCTATTGACTAGTTGTTTGTTATTAACAGAAATCAACCTGTCAACAAGAAGCTTCTTCGTTCACAAACAAGAGAAGGCCTGTTTCCAGCCAGACTATGAATTGATTCATGAAATCCCTGTTGTTGTTATGTAATCAGTCAGGAAACACTCCATAAACTTCCATTGTTATGCAGATGATACTCAATTATATCTATCGATCAAGCCGGATGAAACTAATCAGTTAGCTAAACTTCAAATGTGCCTTCAGGATATTAAAACCTGGATGAGCTGTAATTTTCTAATGTTAAACTCAAATAAAACTGAAGTTATTGCTCTGGGGCCCAAGCACCTCCATGACGCATTATCCAAAGATATAGTTACTCTGGATGGCATCACCCTGGCCTCCAGCACCACTGTGAGGAATCTTGGAGTCATCTTTGATCAGGACATGTCCTTTAATTCTCACATAAAGCAACTTTGCAATAGTGCAAAAGAATAGGAGAATTAAATGTGGACTCTTAAACATCAGATTTCTCTCTTCTAAAGGTGTACTAGTAAATTAATTAATATAAGATTTTAATATTGATTTATTTGTCTTACTGTATCTTGGCTGGGTGATGGAGAATATCAGTGATCAGGCGGTGGAACCGGACTATTGAAGTCCCGTCCATGCAACCGATGGATATGATCAAAACTTGTATACAGCCCAACCACTTACCAATCACATCACTGGAAAGTCAGCATTACTACAGGGTTCTGACAGGGTAGTGGATATCGATTTTTTTAAAAGGGACAGTCAACTGCCAGACCATAACTTGCCACTTTTCATGGGCTGTCAACAATGCAGCATTTTTTAGAACTTTAAAGTACAAACCTTTCTTCAAGAAATCTTTGTGCTCACATTGGCCCTCACTTATGAAATGTGCATACTACCTAAAACCGGCGTACACCAAGTCCTACGCAAAGTTTGGCAATGTATGTGGAGTACATAGGTCTTCACATACATTGCTTTTAAGATTGACCATATTGTTAGTTTTTAACAAAACTTTCCCAACCATTGAAAGTGCTTTCATAGCCTTGTCGGCAGCGCGTCAGTCTCATAATCTGAAGGTTCAACCCTCACACGGGGCAGGTGGACTTCAAAAGTCACTGTATAAAAGTGTAGTGAATGAAAAGAACTAAATAGAACAGCCTTCCCACAATGAAATGTGTTCGAGTACAGTAGCTCAGGGGTTCTCAACCTGGGGGTCTGGACCCCCAAGACAGTTGCACTTAATTTGTAGGGGAGAAAGAAAAAAAAAAGAAAAAAAACATTTTAGACTGGGGAATGGCTTTTACATTACCAAATTTGGTAACTGGAACAGAAAAGCGGCCAAAGGTGGGTCTAGAACACAAGTGAAAAGGGAAAGACAATTGAACCATTTTAAAATATATTAGTTGTCTGGACAAGTTGGGCCTCGAGAGTCTTTCGGCAGACTGGTTGCATCTCCATTTAGCAGCCATGTGTCTGACACAAGTGGAGTGTTACAGCTATTGTAGCAGGAGCCACTGTTGGCATGTTTTGACAACCAGACTCCAGCATGCACCTCTAGTTCCCAATTCAGTTGTGCTTTGAACTTACCATGCCCACCAGGTGGGGCATTAACCACTAACTAAATATTGAGAATATTTAGTCATGTGTTTTATTCCCACAGAGTTGAAATCTAACCTTCCAACAGCAAAATATATACAAATATGTATTTCTAGTCTGGGTAGTTGAATCTCTAAGATGCTTGCCTCAATGCAGAGTCCCTAGAACTGTGGTTGCAGAGTGGAGGTGTAGTCTCGTCTCCATTTAGCGGCCGTGTGAGACACAAGCTGAGCTTTACAGCCCAGACAAGCTTCCCTAGTCATTCACTGGAATAATGTGAGACTCAACTCAGAAATGGCATATCTGTGAGCCAATGACATCCCTGGTTTATAGTGGCCCATTTTAATAAATATTGGCACAGAAACCCAGGTCAATAAGTTTATTCACAACGTCAGTCAGAATCAGTGGTTGACTTTACATTCTTTTTGAGAAAGGACACGTGAATCTTCCCAAGGGATTTCATAAACGGTGAAGGTGCACTTAAGGTCCTGAAATATAAAAAGCAAACAGTGCATCTTGTTTAACATTTGACATTGATACACTGGGGCAGACCAGTGTTAGGCTTTAAGGTGTGTGTGTGTGTGTGTGTGTGTGTGTGTCTCTGTCTCACCCCCCCCCAGTTTCATACTGAACCTGAAGTCTTACACTTGCCTTGGGTTCAGAGTTGGAATCACAGTCGCTAGCAGCAGCGTTGCCTTTGATAGCAGCAGTGTTGCCGATCTTGCACGTTGTACGTTCCAGGAGCATTTCCAGTAAGTAATTAAATCCTTGGACAACCTAAAGTGACAGGAAACAGGACTCAGACATGTGATCACCAATAATAAAACAATGCAAGTCAATGAATATGAAAGGCCAATGTCAAAAAGAAGAAACTCATGAGTTCAGAAATTAAGTGATAAGTTTGACATTGGCCCTAATCCTCTTCCGTAGTAGAAAAAAGGTTTTTTACGTTACCTGAACTTTAGCCGATGTAATGTCCAGAATTGCGTAATTAAACACGTCTTCTGTGTTGGCTTTGTTGAATTCAACCACAGCAAACTGCGCCGCTTCTAAAACATCAGTACTGTTCACCGAGACTTCTTGATAGCTACCGGGAGGCGGAGGAGATTGTCCGGTTACAAAGCGGCCAGTGAAAGCAGAAACAAAAACGCAAAACCAGACAAACAGCATGATCGCAACAGGTTGTTCTGCAGTGGCTATTAGAAGTCCTGTTATCGGTTCTGAGTGGACTAGTTCAAAGCCGAGTTAATATACCGTCTAGAGAAACATACACACACCTGTTTCCTTTCTGTTGATGAACACCCATACAGGTGTTTCCAGTTAATCTGGCTGATTAGACCACACCCCAGGACTCTGTGGGTGTCCTTTTGGTGCGTTCATGCCACCTGGGAATATCAGGGACCGCCCCCATCAGTACATTGTTTTTCAGACTGCCAGCAAATAGGCTTGTTCGAGATGAACTGCACCTCGCCTGTAAAGTGGACGAGAGCAGGCGGCAGCAGCGGGGGGCGGTGACAAAAAGCTGCGGTAAAGTCGGACAGTTTCCAGCCGATTCCAGCCGCCTTCAGGCTGGACAGGAAGTGATGAAAACACTGTGGTGCGATTCCGATTTAATAAAATATAATCAGACCCTCATACCAGCTGGTACACAGTCTCCAGTTGTTTTAATTATGACAGAGTAGCTGTCAAAGTGCTCTACATGCGATCTGTTGCTGATTTTAATTAACAACTCACTGGAGATGATCCGTGATCTGATCAGATTTAGTCTCTCTGACTTCTAAACTTAACTATCCGTCACACAACATGTGTTCTACAGAATAAGTCTTAAAATCAGACAAATAGTAATTAAAATCGCTCCGATTCAAAAACAATAAAAAGTTTATGTAAAACGTCATCATGTTGTAAACCAATCAGCTGTTAAATCAGCTGAGAAGCTGGCGTTTCCCAGCATGCTCTGGGTCCGCCTGGGTCCGCCTGGCTCTTGCAGTCGGTGAAAAGCAACTGCGCCGCCTGCGTCTCGGAACTGCGGCCGCCTTGCTCTCGTGAGATTTCCGTTGCCCACGTGTGCATGACGTCAGAGCAAGTCGGGATCAAGTCGGACACAAATCTAACCGGCATGCAACGGGCGCCGATCGCCGGTGATCGATTCTGCGCAGACCTGGCTCATCTCGAACGAGCCTAATGTGTTGTTGCACTACTGCCACCGACTGTTGGGCATAGCCTAGAGCACCAGGGGCCTGTGGCCCAAAAGTAGAATAAAGATATCCAGGATAAGTGAAAAAGCGCAGCTTGACTTAGTGTGATCCGCTCATCGCGGCTTAATCGGTTGCACGTTTGCCGAGCCAGGATGAACAGGTGGAGCTATGTCTTGCCAGGTGTAGATAGATGGGATAAGTGCACGTTCACGGCTTTCTCAAATAGAACACGGTATCGATCACAGATTTACTGATGCAAAATTGAGAAGACGCATGCACCATATATTTCACCCACTGAGCAGCAGCTTCTAATGGAAAGTAACGAGGAGGGGAAGAATATGCAAAAAGGGAAATACGGCTCAAACGGAGAGAAAAAGCCCAACAGACTATAGCGGACCTGACTGAATGTTGTTGTGAAATGTTTAGTTTAAAATGTAAAGGTACACAACTTTATTTGTTTAATACTGAAGACTGTCACAAGAAATGCTTTTATTTTGAAGTAGCCTACACGGAGTTGTGTGTGTTTTCTTGCTAGTTTTTGCAGATGAACATGAGCTGCTAGATGTAATCCGTGTCCGCCAGGCCCTAGAGGTCTCTCAGTCCAGCACCTCTCCCGCTCATCTTTGTTAGTTTTACTCTGTCCAGCATAAATCACTGACATCATACCTCACACTCATCCATGCATACACACTCACCACTGACTAAACTGACTACCACCATCATTGAATTATCATTTCTTTTGTTATAATCGTATTCTCGGGTTTCCTTCAACCTTTGCACACGGTCTTTTGTCCTGGCCTTTTCATGGGGTCATGACAAAGCATCTAGGGTCGATCTTAGCCTTTGTGTGAGTACATAGGTCTCCACATAAATTTTTTTAATTAAGATTGAAGACCAAATTGTTAGCTTTTCCGAAATCTTCCCAATCATTTCAGATGCTTTTATAGCCTATAACAAAAACAACACAACTGATGCTGAAAATACATTGACAGGTGGTTGAACACCTGAATGGAAGTTGTGATTCGATGGTTACTTCAGAGATTTCTGACATTGAGACAACGAAAGGCATTCTTTAAGGGTGGTAGCAAACTAATGACTCAACTATGACTCAATGACTCATATACCATTATCCTTCATTAACAATATTGTGTTATCTCATAGGTACTGGAAGCCACCAGTCTCCACCAATGTATTTCTTAGCATGTATCTTCAGTCTGTGTTATAAGATTTGCAGTAAACATTGTATTGTCCAGCAGAACAGCAACAGGTGTGTTAATTTTTGACTATGATTTCTACCGTAGCAGCGCAAGCATTTTGCCCAGGTTTGAGTTCCAGCCACTGCAGTTGCATTTACAGGTTTTGAAGCCATATACAACATTAACATTACATGTTTTACCCAGGTTTCTTCTTTTATTCAGTGATATTTCAATTTCCTTGCGGGAGTCATCCCAAAAGGATTAATAAAGATAAGTCTAAGTCTATCTCAGAAAAAAGGGGATGTAGCTCAGTGGTAGAGCGCTTGCTTTACATGTATGAGGACCTGGCATCTCCAGCAGGTATTATGGTAGAGTCTTTAAAAGAGCTGCAGAAGATATTACCTCCTGTGGTAATCTGACTGGTAGGGTTATAGAACGTAGTGGTAGACTAAGACCTCCTGTCACACAAACTAAGAGGTATGCTCTCTCTTTTATACCTCAGACTATCAGACTGCACAACATCACTTTAAATGTACATGATTTACAGTTTCTGTTTTACTGTAGTGTAGTATATTTATTGTATTACACTCGAGTTTTTATGGGTGTAACGGCGGAAATGAGCACTGTGGTTTCCATTTTTATAGATTAAATAAACTTAATATGACATTAAATTTACTCTTCAGCAGGTGGAGACATTTCACACCAGACACTTGCAGCAACAGATGCTTTGTTAGACATCAACAGACTTAATGCTTATACAAAGCATAGGGAATAGCAGAGGACGGTTTCGATCCGTTGACCTCTGGGTTATGGGCCCAACACGCTTCCACTGCACCACTCTGCTCTGCTGGTCAATTTTTAGGGCTGGAAAATCTTTAATATACAGACATTTTGAGGGGAGGTTTGGGAACTTGTGGCAACCAAGGTTCCAACAGCTTACAGGTTGTAAAGTTAAACATTTGGTAGACCTTGCAACTATCTTTTATGTGAGCTTCCTGATTACTCACACATTGATTATTCACATGTAACACTTGTTATTAGCTGGTGTTTAAAAAAAAGTGAAATGTGAGTACAGATATAAACATTAGTAAGGAGTCTACCAAGTTGCCTCTTATCATTTTAGTTTGGACACCCAGTGAGGCTTACCACGATGGTTTGGACTGGGTCGACTAGGGTTTTCTGCTGCTCTCGATCAGACGGCTGTACTCACTCTGGTTTCTCTTCATAATGCACAAGTCTTTCGCCTTTTACTAAAGACTTCATTGGAGGGGAACGCCGATGAGTTGAAACTATTTTTGGTGGGCTTTGCTTTTTGGCCGAGCCTACAACTTGCTTTTGCTTACCTTTGCTTTTACTCATCAGCTCTGTTTTTATCCCACCCAGAAAAGAGATTTTAGACCTGGAACGATCCATCTTTTATTTCCTGTGGAGGTCCAAGTGGGAACAAGTGAAAAGAATAGTTATGAAGAAGTAAAAGGAGAAAGGAGGGAAAAGAATGTCGGACCTGTTATTGTTTTTAGGGAGCAAGACTTGACAGATACAGCTGGAACATTTGAAAGACTAATTTCCTGGACTTGCTTTTGGTTAATTTAGATTTGTCAAATTCTTCCTCATTAGTTTAACTAGGGTGTGTGTGTCTCTAGTAAAAAGAACTAAAACTTTACCACATCCAAAGTTAAAGAGGAGTCTTAACTACCCTGACGGGGGGGAAACCTCTTCCCTCGGACGGCCAAGGAGTGAGACAGAGAAATTAAATGACTAAAATCGAGGAATACAAATCTTTTTGGTCCCCTAGCTCACAACAAGCTCAGGTGATTTTTTTCTTTAGTGAATAATCAAAAGCAAGAACAAAATACAGAAATAATCTTTTCCCTTCCTGCCCTAAAAGCAAAAAGTGTCAAAATCCAATCTGACATCAAGTTGGAATAATTCATCATTAGAAGCATTTGATTTGCATTCCATACTAAAAATGTCAAGCTGAGAAAATGAGAAAGAAAACATAACAGTTACAAGAAAAATTAGATTTATTAAAAACCATCATACCAAAATACACATTTAGGTGATCATTTTACCAAACCTTGTCTATTTGCACATTCAAAGTTCTCCTAAATTCACCAAAAGTTAGCATTTGCATATGTAAACATGACATTTCAGAAAAGTAGTAATCCAAAAATCTGTAAAATTTCTCTGTGTTAATGTAAGTAATTAACTGGGGAAGTTTCCTGTTGATATGTGTTAGTTCATTAGTTGGACCCTTTTCTCCTTTAATGACCAGATGTTAATGTTATGTTATGTATAATCCAGATGTTCAAAGGCCGTTTTCTCTAAATGGGTTTTTCTCAGACTGAGCCAAAAATCTCCACTTCAGCAGCACTTCCATGCACCCAACTTTCCAGTTTCACTCCAATCTATATTCTGAAGGTTTTTACAGAGGGAGAGGGGGGCACAAACCTATTTATGGAACATTTCATATCTATCTAACAGGTGTTTTTATGGCTGTTGCCACCATATTGTGATTGATGCAGTGATAAAAGGAGATCTCCAACATCCTGTCTGGAAAAACCTTTGACTCTAAAATGTCAACAAAATAAAAGAAGAATTTAGAACATTTTACAATGTTCAGATTTCTCCTCTGGAAATGTCTGTCTCTGTCTCTATGTGTCTTTGTGTGTCTCTGTCTCTGTTTGTCTCTTTGTGTGTCTCTGTCTCTGTGTGTCTCTGCATGTCTCTGTGTCTACTGTCTGTCTCTGTCTCTGTGTGTCTCTGTGTGTCTCTGCCGGTCAACCCCTCCCAGCACAGCTGTGAACCTGCAGACACACCTGTCAGATCTCAACACTATAACAGATCTCAACTGAGCTCATTGAGAGCTTGTTGTTAAAAGCCTAAACAATAAGAAAAACCAACACAATACGTGGAAACACATGAAAAATATAAAAAATAGAATGACAACAATCAGCTGTCAGCAACAAACATGGAGACTAAAGACGAAGAGTTAAAACTCAGAATTTAACCCTTAAATGAATTTTGTCTATTTCACTTTACACATCTCAGCAGAGGATTCATAATCATAAAGCCTTAGTCCAGCATAAAGCGGCTGAGTGAACGTGGTCTGGACTCTGTGGAGGAGAGTCATGGTTTCAGAGACGCTGTAGAAGGACAGAATACCTGCACTGTGATCCAGGTACACTCCTACTCTGGAGGACACAGGACCTGAGACGCGAGTTTGGACTTTGTTGTAACAAAATGTAGAACCGTTGTTTTTACAATATAACACCCAAGATTTGTCATTTCGTCCAAATCTACATTTACCCGACCCCCCCGCTCTCCTGATATTTTTGTATGCAACTGCTACATAAAGTTCTCCTCTCCACCTCCCAGTAACAACATCCAGTCAGGCTCTCTCTACTCAGGACCTGCCACCAGTCAGTGAATCTGTCTGGGTGACTAGAATAAGACTGTTTTTGACTCATGAATGTTGCTTTCCTGTTCCCCTTAGATAATAACAGCCATGTGTATGCTGTGTTTGGATCCAGTGTGATTTCATGCGAATATTTTAGGAAGTCAGCTCTGGTCTTGGGCTCTGGTTGAGGCAGTAAAACGTCCACTTCAGTCCCCGTCATTGAGACGATTGAACTCTTCTCTCTCAGAACGTCCTGCAATAAGAGAACGGTCGGACCCCTGTGGTGGTGAGCTGAGAACTGAATGGGAGACATTAACATGGACGGGAATCAGCTGTTATCCTTCAAAAACATCAGCTTATGGGAAAGAAAGAGAGGTCGATACAGAGCGCCGAGGTTTTAACCAAACATGGACGCACAACATCGCCACAACACTACGCCATTTTCTGAAGGGGAGTTTCTAGTTACTTTTCAGGTTTTTTCCCTTCTTGTCCAATGAAAACCACGTATCTCCAGATGTGTGCTGATGTTGAATGTTTGTGATAAACTGAAGTATGATTTCATAATAGTGTCATAAAAAAGAATAAATCTGTAAAATAAGAGAACTAAATGTCAAAGTTCAACTCAGTTCAGTTTATTTAAGAAGAAGACAGATCAAATTAATAAAACAAATGATTATACATGGGTTAAAAATCCCAGAATTAGTCAAAAGCTCGCAAACCTCCCCCTGAGTACAATCAGCTGTTCTCGTGGCACAGGGAACATTTCACGAGTAGAAGGAAAAATGGATTCAATACAATCAGCAAATTTTGGACGCTAACTCGATGCCATCAGTGAAAAAGTTGAAGTTAAAGAGAGGATGGCTTCTACAAATGGATAATGATCCTAAACACACCTCAAAATCCACGGTGGATTACATCAAGATGTGTAAACTGAAAGTTTTGCCATGGCCTTCACAATCTCCTGACCTCAACATAATGTAAAATCTAAGGATAGACCTTAAAAGAGCAGTGCGTGACAGACAGCCCAGAAATCTCAAAGAACTGGAAGACTTCTGGAAGGAAGAATGGGCGAAGATACCTCAAACAAGAATTAAAGACTCTTGGCTGGCTAAAAGAAGCGTTTCCAAGCTGTGATACTTGCCAAAGAGGTGGGTATACAAGGTATTAACTCTGTAGGCTACCCAAACTTTTGCAGACGTCATTTTTTGTTTTCTGTTATTTTGAAAGTGTAATTAATGGAAATAAAATCTAACTTTTTGTGACATATTATACAAATTTCTAATCTATCCGTCTGTGTTGTTTTTCAGATAACAGCGGTGACCAGTCTGTTAGCTCACAGGGCTCTAGGGTGCTAGTTAGTGTCTGTTAGCTCACAGGGCTCTAGGGTGCTAGTTAGTGTCTGTTAGCTCACAGGGCTCTTGGGTGCTAGTTAGTGTCTGTTAGCTCACAGGGCTCTAGGGTGCTAGTTAGTGTCTGTTAGCTCACAGGGCTCTAGGGTGCTAGTTAGTGTCTGTTAGCTCACAGGGCTCTAGGGTGCTAGTTAGCGTCTGTTAGCTCACAGGGCTCTAGGGTGCTAGTTAGCGTCTGTTAGCTCACAGGGCTCTAGGGTGCTAGTTAGCGTCTGTTAGCTCACAGGGCTCTAGGGTGCTAGTTAGCGTCTGTTAGCTCACAGGGCTCTAGGGTGCGGCTAACATTTTCCCAGGTCGCACCGGTGCACCTAATGTCCTCGCATCCGCTGCCTCTCCACAAACTAAGCAAATCGATATGGTTTATGTTTGCGTTACATGACCCATTTCTTCTGTAAAGCCGTGCCTGTTTGGATCTCTCCTCTTACTCTCGGCACATTTCAGTTGGTAGAGTAACAGTGTGAGACCGAGCCTGCTGGACCCATTCATAATGAGTCAGCCGTCTCTCTATGAGTATCTCAATCACCCCCCCCCCCCTCTCCCTAGCTATTTTAATCACTTATTGTTGAAAACAAGTGAAGGGGCTTTCACAGATACATTTAAAACATATATATATATATATCCTAACCTATTTATTTCCAATAATTTTCATTTCCATGTGTTGCAGCTGTAACATACAACTTCAACATAAGAGGAATGTAGCCCAACATGGATGCAAATATCTATCTAGATAGATAGATATATATTGTTTGTTTTTTCTTGAAGCTGCACTTTCATATGTCTCTTTGTAGTTTTGCTTATTTAAAGCCAGAGATGGGAAGTAACGAAGTACGAATACTTTGTTACTGTACTCAAGTAGATTTTTCAGATATTTTTACTTTACCATTTATTTTTTTAGTTACTTTTTACTGTTACTCCTTACATTTGAACACAAATATCGGTACTTTTTACTTCTTACATTTTACTAAATTGGCTTGTTACTTTAGTTTTGTACTAAATGTCGTCTATCAGGTGTGATTGTGAGTCCATGCCAGAGAATAGCGCGGACACACGCCTCACACCGCCAGCGAGTGCGCACGGCGCACAGAGACAAAAGTGAGAGAAAAGAAAAAGAAACTAGCTGTCTGGAGGACAACCAGTTGAGATCGTGTGCGTCTTTGAGAACTGGAAGTCATATAAATGATGTTGTCAGTTGATTTAAGCCTGTTGTTGTATTGGTCTGTAGTTCCGACACATTTAAAAGTTAGCTTGTTTGTGTTCTTCACCCGTTAGCTAGGTTGCACCCGCTAGCTAGGTTGCAGCTGTTACCCAGGTTGCACCTGGCTGTTGATTCAATATAATGGCGATTGTTAAACGTCCTTGCTCATTAAGATAATGTAATTAATAGTGGGTTTATTGTTATTATTTAATAGCATTTATGATTCCTATGCATTGTGTATGGTAGCCTTTACGATGTTATTTATTTCTTTTATTACCACACACAGCCATAGCAGAGCTACCCCCCCCCCCATGTTTATACTGATGCTTGATTGTAATCAAGCATCAACAGAGAGAAGTTGTCTCCGTCTGTGTTTTAACAGACACACCTGGGCTGAAGTTGGAAACCAGAATAATCATTAAACCCAATCCTAATCTAGTCCTCAATAAGTTTAAAGTAAATTTATTGGAGTTAGTTATTATTTTAGCGTCATCAATACCAAATTGAACCTAATTGGATGGGAATACACACATACTTCTCACAAAATAACACTTGAATTTATCTTGCTACTTGGTCAGAATCTTATTAACCTGGAGACCCAATAAGCTATATGTTTTATATAGATTTCAGACCTATTGGCAGACAGATATTTAAAATGTAGGTAATGAAATATAAAGAATAAAGAGCCTTTTTTCCATGTCCACTGTAGTTTCTTTACGTGTCTGGTCCAGGTAGCTTTGTCAATCTAAGGCTACTTTTATTTTTATACTTCAAGTACATTTTCAAAGCCTCTACTTTGTTACTTTTACTTGAGTAAAAAAGTTAAATCAGTACTTCTACTTTTCCCAGAGTATTTTTTAACACAATTATCTGTACTTCTACTTGAGTACGGGAACTGAGCACTTTTGCCATCTTTGTTTAAAGCTAATGTACTTGTTCAGACTATTTTGGCTTCTCTCCAGTGTGAATGCGCAGGTGATAGTTAAGGTGACCACTCAGAGAAAACGTTTTCCCACAGTGTTCACACGAGAACGGCTTCTCTCCAGTGTGAATGCGCAGGTGATAGTTAAGGTTACCCCTCTGAGAAAACGTTTTCCCACAGTGTTCACACGAGAACGGCTTCTCTCCAGTGTGAACACGTCGGTGATATGTGAGGTGACCACTCAGAGAAAACGTTTTCCCACATTGTTCACACGAGAACGGCTTCTCTCCAGTGTGAACACGCTGGTGAGATTTAAGGCTAGTTCTCCCAGAAAACGTTTTCCCACATTGTTCACACGAGAACGGCTTCTCTCCAGTGTGAACACGCTGGTGAGATTTAAAACTACTGCTCACAATAAATGTTTTACCACATAGATCACACCTGTACGGCTTCTCTCCAGGGTGAACGAGCTGGTGTTTTTTAAAGTCATAACTATGAGTAAAGGCTTCGCCACATTGATCACAGCTGTACGGCTTCTCTCCAGTGTGAACACGTTGGTGAGATTTAAGGTGACTACTATTAGTAAAGGTTTTTCCACATTGATCACATCGGTACGGTTTCTCTCCGGTGTGAACACGTCGGTGGACTACTAGGCTACCAGTCCAAGAAAAGGTTTTACCACATTGATCACAGCTGTAGGGCTTCTCTCCAGTATGACTGCTTTGATGTATTATTAGGGATCTCTTCATTGTGAAAGCTGCCCCACATTGATCACAGCTGTATGACTTCTCTCCAGTGTGAACTCTCTGATGAATCTTTAAAGTTCCAGATCTTGTGAAGAATTTGTCACAGTGTTGACAGTGGTGACATTTTGTTCTCTCTCCTCTTCTCTGTTTCTATAGCAACAGACAAACCGAGAGAGAGAGAGAGAGAGAGAGAGTGTTAGTGAACAACCTTCTTAAATCCTGGACTTGCTCTCACTCTTCATACAATAATTTATGACAAAATGAAAGAAAATATGTGCCGGTTGAAGACATGTTATTATGGAAGCAAATGTAGTGCTCATAACTTTTATAAGTTCAGAAATATTCTACATTTTTTCAGGGAAGTTTCCCAATTTAAATGATTGGCAATTTAAATACTAAATCCTTTGCACACTCTCTTCAGTTTAACCTTCAGTTAGAAATGTTACTGGTGGGGGTGTGTGGGGGGGGGGGCGGTGCGTGATGGCTAGGTTTAGTGATAATAGGTCCAGTTATAAACTAGTCGAACCAAGGTGAAAACCACGAATCCACAACATTATCAGATCATTTAGAAAGAAAAAACTATTTACATATTAAACAACTTAGACTAAAAGATGACATAAGTACAGATGAAAATATTGTGACACTATGCAGCATCTGACAATTTCAGGGTAGTTATTAGTGCTGCACAGTATTAGGAAAATATGAGATATGCCTTAACGTTGTTGAATATTGAGATAACGATATAACTTGTAATAAATACACATATTAAACTGTAGCCTTCTCAGTTCTGCTGCTTTCAGTCGTTTACTAAAAAATCTGTTGCACTCATTAAGTTCTCATTTGAGCAGATTTCTGTCATTCAAACTCTGAGATGTAGTTAAAACTAATTTGTATTAATTAGTTAGGGCTGGCTCAGAAGAGTCCTGAACCATCCTTTAGTTATGCTGCTATAGGCCTAGACTGCTGGGGGACTTCCCATGGATGCACCAAGCACCTCTCTCCTCCTCCTTCTCTCCATCTGTATGCAACCTCATCCCGTTATTACATGTTACTAACTCGACTTCTTCCCTTTCCCGTAGTCTTGTCTCTCTCCCCCTCTCCTCCTGTCACTTCCTGCAAGTGGTTCTGGTGCTGTCTGGATCTGTGGTCGACACCCTCTGCTACAATTCTCTCTTTCTGTAACTAACATCCCAGAGTCTGGTCTAGACCTGCTCTTTATGAAAGACCCGGGAGATAACTGTTGATGTGATTATATAAATAAAATTGAATTGAATAAACATCTGACTTACTATGAACATTATTTACCAAAATTAAATGTTATCGCCACCAGCGTAGAACAAGGAACAACACTAAGAATTATATCCATTTCTCTGTAATAATGAACATGTGACAGTGTTTCCTTCAGGGTTTTTTAGCAGTGGGGGGGTCAAGAGTCCAGTCGTGAGATGATAACAGTTAGCTAGCTAGCGTCTTTATGTTTATGTAACGTTAGCTTTAGCTGTACATTTCTTAGCTTGAATTTGGTATCTGCGTTTCAAAGCCGTCTCCCGCGGTGACGGTGTTGGTGGAGCTGTTCCTTTCATCGTCCATCAACACAACAGCATGATAAGTTCAACTGGACGGACCAATAACCTCTCAATCATTGGTGTACTACTGAAGACTTGTTGTTAAATTGTAATGTGAGCGGCAGCCAACGTGCATCGGCCCCATTTCTGATAGTGTGGCAGAAAAACTATTACCATGACGATGCACCACAATAAAACCCACAGAGGAAACACTGGAAGATGTTGCTCAGTAACACAAACTGAGAATAAGCCTCATCTATTACAACACACATCTATAACGGAGCAAACAGTGTAATACACCTTTAACAGTAAAGCATGGGGCTCCACCGGCTGGTCTGTTTACTGTTGATTACACGTTGCTAGGCAACAACCTGAACATCAACAACCTGAATATGGAGGATGCACAAGTCATATTAAACAATCTGAAAATCTATCAGCTACGCAAGTAGAAACACAGCAACAGTAAAATTATCAAGACAATCTCTCTCTCTCTCTTTATGTGTGTGTGTGTGTGTGTGTGGGTGTGTGTGTGTGTGTGTGTGTGTGTGTGTGTGTGTGTGTCTCTGTCTCTCTCTCTCTCTCTCTCTCTCTCTATGTGTGTTTCTCTCTCTTTGTCAAAGCATCTGTGTGCATTCATTAATATTGAGATTAGATTCCTGGTCTCTTCAGTCTGGAGTAACCTCTTTCCTTCACTCACCCCCTCCTTCTTCCTCTTGCTGCCTCGCTCCTCTGCGTCTCCCGAGGCCTCCCTGACACCTTTCCTCTCCTCCTCCTCCTGTCCCTGCATGTACTCGGTGATAAGGTCCAGGTCCAGGTTGTCTTGCGGCTCCCATGTGTTCTCCTCACTGGAAAGGGGAGTGCAGACAGAAGAACATCTCCTCACACTTTGTTTTTTTAGGAAATACATTCTCACTCTAGCTGCTAATTTGGATAATTCCTTTTATCTGTCATCTGCCATGTTGTAAGGTTATTTGTGGGTCTGCACATTAGTGTCAAAATACCAAACCTTAAACTTTGAGAATGCTGAAATTTCATGCTGAATTCAATGCTGAAATTTCCTGTCTCACACGCTGTTACTCTACCAACTGATGTTAGTTGCATTAAATAACTTGTTCTGTGTTTGTTATCGTGGTGACTGCAATAGCAGAGTTACCACGGAAACACTAGTACAAATACAGGTTTGCCTCTCATGCTTATCAATATACAACTGCTTTAACCCGTTTGTGCCGGATGCTTCACGCCCACACATCTACCGCCGGTTGCACAACTCTGAACCTCCTGCCGGCTGCGTGGCCGTTGGAGAGTAAGAGGAGAGATCAATATCTATCTAGATAGATATGTGTGCATATGTTAATTTAATCAAGTATTCTATTATCCTGCGTAGAGAGTAAGAGGAGAGATCCAAACACAGGCACGGCTTTAAAAAAATGGGTCATGTAACACAAGATTAAACCATATTGATTTGATTTTGCTGGGAAAATGTTTGCCGCACCCTAGAGCCCTGTGAGTTAACAGACACTAACTAGCACCCTAGAGCCCTGTGAGTTAACAGACACTAACTAGCACCCTAGAGCTCTGTGAGCTAACAGACACTAACTAGCACCCTAGAGCCCTGTGAGTTAACAGACACTAACTAGCACCCTAGAGTCCTGTGAGTTAACAGACACTAACTAGCACCCTAGAGCCCTGTAAGCTAACAGACACTAACTAGCACCCTAGAGCCCTGTGAGCGAACAGACACTAACTAGCACCTATTAGCACTGGTCACTGCTGTTGTCTGAAAAACAACAGACTGGACAAAATGTTGCGTTTACTGGTAAACTGGTAAACCTTGAGACCGACGTATAACTGACTGCTATCTGTTGAGTTTTCCTCCCATTACTCTGTCCTCTGGGACTGTCTCCATCTAGAAACTAAGCTGCACGGTGCAGGGAACAACTCTGACTGGCTCATGATCAGACGGTGGTTTACGGAGCGGTAGGTTAAAAAACGCAGCGTTCTATGATATGCAAATAATAGCTTGATCACGCAAATTTGATCGTGATAGTGATTGAAATTTGATTAATTGTGCAGCCCTAATATATATTCTAGACTCATACTTACTCTGAGGACCCCTTCCATTTCAGCAGAAACTCTACTCTTCCCTTCACCACTCTGCGGTCCAAAACCTTCTCCACCACATACTCCTCCTCTTCCTCCTTCACTGCTGCAGGCTGCTCCTCCTCTTCCTCCTTCACTGCTGCAGGCTGCTCCTCCTCTTCCTCCTTCACTGCTGCAGGCTCCTCCTCCTCTTCCTCTTTTACTGCTGTAGGCTCCTCCTCCTCTTCCACTTTCACTGCTGCAGGCTCCTCCTCCTCTTCCTCCTTCATTGCTGCAGGCTGTTCCTCCTCTTCCTCTTTTACTGCTGCAGGCTCCTCCTCCTCTTCCTCCTTCATTGCTGCAGGCTGTTCCTCCTCTTCCTCTTTTACTGCTGTAGGCTGCTCCTCCTCTTTCACTGCTGCAGGCTCCTCTTCCTCCTTCACTGCTGCAGGCTCCTCCTCCTCCTCTTCCTCCTTCACTACTACAGGCTCCTCCTCCTCTTCCTCCTTCACTACTACAGGCTCCTCCTCCTCTTCCTCCTTCACTGCTGCAGGCTGCTCCTCCTCTTCCTCCTCCTTTCCTGTTCTGGTCGCCAGCTTGAAGTCTGCCCCAAGGCGGTGGTTTCAAATTGAGTAACCGGGGTAACAAATGATTTTCCTTGATTGGGGTTCACTACTTAACTCTCATAGGAGAAACCCTGGAAAGCAGAATCACGGAGTCAGTGAGTGAGAGAAAGAACCGCCGTCCTCGTCTGTTTATTACAAATTCTACGAAACACAAAAGCATAAAACAGTCCTCAACAACAACATTCCCCTCGTGGAAACATGTTTCACTTCAATTTAAGGACCGTAACACCATTTTCTTTACTCCCCATTTTTGAGTGGGTAAAATCTTCCTCACTCAAATTCCCAGAAATAGTCTCGTCCTTACCAAAATAAATATCACCCTTACTGTACCGTTTCAACAATAATATACATCTCTTCTTTCTACCTCAAAACTCCTCCATTATACTAATGTCATCATGGACATCATAAACCCTCTTTGGCTGTAAATAAATATTCAAACGACTTCGGAGTCAAAACATGAACCATCATACACCTGGGGATAATAGTTCAACTTATAATACATTCCTTTACTAATACTCCGTAGAACTTTTAGGAGGAACTCCCCTTTAAGAGTTAAACAACATTTTAACATTAACAATCCTGTCAGGATACGTTAAAAACCACAAAATAACTCATTACCAGGGAATGGAAGCACCAGCACCCAGAATCACACACACAACCCTATGTTAACTAGCATGTTAGTTAGCAGTAATTAGCCTGAGCCTATAGGCTCGTTCGAGATGAGCCAGGTCTGCGCAGAATCGATCACCGGCGATCGGCGCCCGTTGCATGCCGGTTAGATTTGTGTCCGACTTGATCCCGACTTGCTCTGACGTCATGCACACGTGGGCAACGAAAATCTCACGAGAGCAAGGCGGACGCAGTTCTGAGACGCAGGCAGCGCAGTTGCTTTCACCGACTGCAAGAGCCAGGCGGACCCAGAGCATGCTGGGAAACGCCGGCTTCTCAGCTGATTTAACACCTGATTGGTTTACAACATGATGACGTTTTATATATTTTATTGTGTTTGAATCGGAGGGATTTTAATTGCTATTTGTCTGATTTAAAGACTTATTCTGTACAGAACACATGTTGTGTGGCTGATAGAGACGTTTAGAAGTCAGAGAGACTAAATCTGATCAGATCACTGATCCTCTACAGTCTGTTGTTAATTAAAATCAGCAACAGACCGCATGTAGAGCACTTTGAGAGCTACTCTGTCATAATTAAAACTAGAGACTGTGTACCAGCTGTTATGTGGGTCTGATTATATTTTATTAAATCGGAAATGCACCACAGTGTTTTTGTCACTTCCTGTCCAGCCTAAAGGCGGCTGGAATTGGCTGGAAACTGTCCGACTTTACCGCAGCTTTTTGTCCCCGCCCCTGCTGCTGCCGCCTGCTCTCGTCCACTTTACAGGCGAGGCGCAGTTCATCTCGAACAAGCCTTATGTTAATGTTAACTAGCCTGTTAGTTAGCAGTAATTAACCTGAGCCTATGTTAATGTTAAATAGCATGTTAGTTAGCAGTAATTAGCCTTTGCCTATGTTAATGTTAACTAGCATTTGAGTTAGCAGTAATTAGCCTGTGTCTATGTTTATGTTACCTAGCATGTTAGTTAGCAGTAATTAGCTTGTGCCTATGTTAACGGTAACTAGCATGTTAGTTAGCAGTAATTAGCCTGTGTCTATGTTATCTACTAACATATACCTACCTCTCCGTCTCTGCTGATTGGGAATGATTGAGATTTCTCTTGCACAGCTACCAGAAGACTTACAGCTTTCAGACAGGTTGCTCACGTCACATCTACGTCTTCAAGCTCAGTTGGAGGCTGCGCAATAACGCTCAGCATCACCGGGAAAGAGCTTCTAATAGACTTCACTGGTCTCCATGGAAACAACGGGACCTGTTGGTCCATTTCTTTAACTGTCTATGATCCCACCCCGATACACACCTGTTAGCTAGCCGCGAGCTCTATTGTTTACGAAACCCGTTTCCCGCGGTTCCAAACGCGGCTCTTTAGCTCGCCTTTCCACATCATAAACTCCATAACTAACCCACCACAGCTTCAGTCCACCACACACACGGCAGAAGGAAACCGTCTGTTGTCATTTTTACCGAGTACCAACCTGGAAAGCTGAATTACGGCATCAGAGAGTGAGAAAACAAACCGCCATCCTCGTCTTCAAAGAGGAGGAAAGTGTCCGTCACCTGGGCCCCGTGGTGTACCGATACCCGCACATTGGTTCCGCTTTCTTTGTTTCCCCGCTACGTTAATATTGCTTACCAATAAAATTTGAAATTCGTACTAAACTAAACGCTTCGCTGGTTATTATGTAATCCCTTAAGGGTGTATCACACATTCAAGCTGAAATAAATGTGGTGATATGCTGCTCTATACACGCTAAAAGTAGTGATTATATACATGGAGTCTGGTGGAGATATGCTGCTCTATACACACTAAAAGTAGTGATTATTTACATGGAGTCTGGTGGAGATATGCTGCTCTATACAAGCTAAAAGTAGTGATTATTTACATGGAGTCTGGTGGAGATATGCTGCTCTATACAAGCTAAAAGTAGTGATTATTTACATGGAGTCTGGTGGAGACATGCTGCTCTATTCACGCTAAAATAGTGAATATTTACATGGAGTCTGGTGGAGACATGCTGCTCTATTCACGCTAAAATAGTGATTATTTACATGGAGTCTGGTGGAGATATGCTGCTCTATTCACGCTAAAGTAGTGATTATTGACATGAAGTCTGGTGGAGATATGCTGCTCTATACAAGCTAAAAGTAGTGATTATTTACATTGAGTCTGGTGGAGATGTGCTGCTCTATACACGCTAAAAGTAGTGATTATTTACATGGAGTCTGGTGGGTTTGGTGATGGTTTCATGTTAAACTAAAAGGATCTTACTCTTTAACTAAAGGTCTATCTCTGTAGGGATCCATCCCATAATGTTGTCAGACTCTTAGAATAATAATCTGAGTCTGTCAGAGACAACAACACAACCTTTAGTGGACGGAAACTTTACCTTTTAATTAGGAGTGTAAACACAGACACAACAGGAAGAATACATCCATCAAATAATCAGCATGTAGTTTGTTTTATTGAACTCATTTTGCATTAAGTTGTTCCACATTCCCCAACATTTAAAACAAGTCGATCATTGACATTATTCTACAAGTCAGATGAATAAATCAGCAAACCCAACTCCCTACGGACTGAGCTACTGCCCCCCCCTAGTAGTTATACCTTTGACTTCATGACTTTAATTATGACTTTGGAGGCAAAATAACATGAAAAGAGAGACAACTGATAACAGTTGATTATTTATTAGATGTGACATATCATGAAGTGTTTTAGTCAAACAGTTCAAATGTTGATAATCAGAGATGAAATCAGATGAATGTTTCTGTGTTTGAGTCTCAGATCTGCTTCACAGTGCAGAGTGTGTGTGATGGTGAACAGACTGAACTTTGATTTTAGCAGCTGATCTTCAGTCAGTGTTTCTGTCCACAGGAGAGACTCTCAGTCCTGCAGAGGACACAGAGACACTGAGGAACCAGGCCAGAACCCAAACCCAGGATAGAGAGGCTGAGTGAATGTGGTGTAGAAGGTGTGGAGGTGGATCAGTGAGTCAGAGGAGACTGTGTAGAAGGACAGAGAGCCAGCAGGAACGTCCACATACACTGCTACTCTGTTAGAGACAGAGCAGGACGGGAGGGCTGTTCTTCTGTTATTGTGCCAGAAAGAGTAACCATCTTTATCAGAGCAGATCAGTCTCCAGGAATGATCATTATATCCAAACACACAGTCTCTACTGCCTCCTTTCCTTCTGATTCCTCTGTAACTCACTGATATCTCAACCTCTCCTCTCCTCTCGACCTCCCAGTAACAGCGACCAGTCAGACCATCTCTACACAGCAGCTGAGGCCAGATGTCAAATCTGTCTGGATGATCAGGATATAACTGATCCTCCTTCACATTTGTCACCTTCCTGTTGTTGTCAGACAGTTTGAGGTCTCTGTGTACTGAGTTTCATCAGATGATGGAGTTCTACTATCTGTCCACTAGATGGAGCTAACTGACCATCTAATGAGCTGAAGATCAGCAACTTGTACAGCAGCAGGTATCTCTCCAAGTGGCCTCCGTGTGACATATTACTTTGATACTTTAAGTACATTTAGCTGTTAATATTTACTACCTTAATATATATTTTTAACACTACTTGTTTTTGTCTGACATTTACCTTTACATAAACCGCTCCCTCCCTCTTGGGTGAGGAGAATATCTCCAAATTAAAACAATAAAAGCATCTTTCTCCTGACTGCAGCTCGCAAATCAACACAGCAAAAGCAGCGGTGTTAGAAATAAATTTAATATCTACTCACATTTGTCGACGGGTCTCTGGAGCACAGGCGGCGTCCCACCTGTGTGACCTCATGTTGCAGTGGATTGTGGGATATGCTTCATGCTGGAAGCTGCACTTTATATTCTAGCTGAAAGAAATAAAGGGGATGCATGGGATTACCCATAGACTGTATAGATATTGACTATATTATTAATATTAACGGTCTATGGGACTACCCCCTTTCTGGTTTACATGTCCCTGACTCTGCTGAATTATTTTAGGCCCGGTGGGGACAAAATGTCCCCCCCCCCCCTTAAAGTGATTAATGATGCTTCACCAGTAGACCATATATTATAATCCTCCAATAGAAGTGTTTTAACTCTGCAGGCCGGCTCCATTGCACGCATAACGTAAGAGGAGCTGATGTTCAACACTACGCTTCACCAGAATCACCAAACTGGAGACAGCGGCCAGAGAGCAGCGGGGGGGTGCGTATTAGAGGGTTGGCGCTTCTATCCCATCCCGGGCTTCAGTGTTGCCGGGTAGACGTGACCGGACTCCAGACCACCCAAAGGTAGAGATCTATTACTGCGTTTGCAGCTGAGTTAACCACACAGGCCTATTACAGCCGGAACTTAACTATCTGCTCTACAAGCGGACAAACACGTCAGTCTGTGTTTTTTACGAGGTGTGTGCGGCCCTTTCACACAGAAATGGATCCTAAAGTGTCTGTATTTCTTTTACATTAAACTACGGATATACGTGGCGTGTAACTGTATGTCAATGATCAAGCTTGTTGCTGTGACCAAGAAACCACCAGCAAAATTACTAATATATCATCAGTTCCGGAATTTTCTTGGATGCCAAATATTTGAATTCAAAGTCAGAATCCAGTCGACAGGTAAGAAAACTACAATGCACGTCAAGCTTCTACACTTCTGCATGAGTCAGTTTCCCCAATTTTCTGAGTAACAGGAAAATAGCCTGATAAGCAGACATGTGCCGCTAAACCTCAAAAAGCTATAAAGCAAATGCTTGTGGCTTAAAGATCAAGTTCCCGCTCATAAAGCATTAGATAGATGCAGTCTCTGTGGCGCAATAGGTCAGCGCAGTCGGCTGTTAACCGAAAGGATGGTGGTTCAAGTCCACCCAGGGACGTTAGTTGCTTATTTAACCTGGAGAGAGCCAACACTGGGATTTATCCTTCTGCAGAAAACCATAGAGCAGCCCAAAGATAACCCACGTGGCCTTACCTCTATCAGAAAGTACAGTTCTGCAAACCATGTACATAATAATCTTTATGGTCATTGGTATGCAGGTTACTTGATGTAATACAAGCAAATACATAAGGCACCACCCAACAGTTTTGTGATACGTGGCATGTAACTGTATGTCAATTATCAAGCTTGTTGCTGTGACCAAGAAACCACCAGCAAAATGAATGATACATCATCAGTCAGCCACTGCACCCCCACTGCTGCTGTATGTGGACTGTGGCTGCTGCATCAGTGGCGGTCCAGCAAGCTGCAGACAAGGTTTGGAGAGTGGCCAGACCTCCACATATGGCTGGACATCTGGTACTTCATGCGAAGGCTGGCTGTCAGGTGTACCACTGACGCTCATTCCCTCTACCCCACCTTCATGAGCTGTCTCTCTGCTGCATATTTGAGTGGGATGCAGGAGACCTCTCTCTGTTGCGGCGGGCAAAGACAGAGCAGCTCAGGCATGAGGGTGGGCCAGCCATGACTGATCATGCGGTGGATGCAAAGATCAGTAAAAAGGAGCTGAGCCAGTCCTGTCTCAGGAGGATACGCGGTGAGGAGGTCACCATCTGCAGGAACTGGGAGGGGCAAATGGGAGGGACCTCATGGGGGTGCCACTGCTGGACCAGGTGCACATGGAGCGCATCTGGCGTGTGCAGCAACAACACGTCAAGTGCATCCAGGACCTGCTTGGTGTGCAGCTACAGAGACGGGCACTACCAAGTATCGCTGTGCCAGAGAGTCCACGTCTCTGGAATCATTTCATTGTCACCTGAACAGGTTTTTTCTATCTAAGTAGTATGTGTTTCATGATTGTACTTTTGTTTTTGAATGGTAAATGGACATATTTTAAAGAATAATTTTAGAACTGTGCTGGAATTTGCAATAAAAAACCTGACCTTTCCCATTTTGACAAACTGTTTTGATCACTTGTGGTATTTCAATGAAGTCTTTGGTCTTGGACAGTCAGCTTTCAATTTAAACCTGTATATCCTATTGTCTCTGGAACAATATTTGGCAGTTGGATGAGTATGCAAAAGAAGTTGTAAACAAATTCAGCCCAGGTAAATGCTCAGCCCATATTCACACAGACCTAAACCTACTCAATAATGCTGGTTACAATATTCTAAAATCAACAACGCCAGAGATAAATGACAAAGAGTGATAAAAAATGTTTATAAAGTACTGGCATTTTTTAATAAAGTATTGGCTTTTGTCTTGCAAAAGTTTTGTTCCAAGGACATTAACAAGCATTACATTAGTTAAGGTCCCTGTGTGTGTTACGATGTGGAGCACAGTCATGTGCAGGTAATGTGGCCAAGTGGTCTAAGGTGCTGGATTAAGGCTCCAGTCTCTCTGGAGGTGTGGGTTCAAATCCCACCACTGCCATTTACATATACATTACATAGCTGGAAGGTAACCAATGTGATGACTTGGTGTTCAGATGAGGTGGTCACTTGTGACATAGCTTAATGAACTAAAGACTCCTTTCTGACTCTAGTTTTTATATCTGTACTTGCAATGCCCTGTTTTTAATAACCGCCCAATTGTAAGTGTTCAATGTGAAATACTCATTCATTGCCAAAATTGTCGGTAACTGTTACAGGGTGCATGTTGGCTAGCACGGTAGCGATACACCACCTATACCATCCAAAGAATATGTTTAACGTGTTCATATGTTTCGTTAATTTTCACAATGTTTAAAATCATCAGTTAACTTAGCCAGTTAACCTAGCCATTCTCCATTTCACCACATGCTACTGCTGCATTCATCAATCCGTCATTCTGTGTAAAACCATCCCATACTTCACAAACATTACCTATTTACAATAACCACGCAACACTCAGATCTCTGTTAACTATGTGTCTGTTTATTTAGTTTCAAAGTGTAACACAGGTTAAACATTAGTCATTTCAGCTTTGTCTTACAGGCGTCTTCTCGTTCTGTTTTAAGACTACAAACTGACTATGTGACAGATGTGTAATCTGTCATGTCCTGCCTTCTGAAGCTCTAGCCAGGCGCCATTCCTCGCCTAAAACAATATGAGTCATTCCAGTAAGTGAAAAGGAAACTCACATCTACAAAGATAAATTTGAAAGATATGACTCCCTGATGGTCTAGTGGCTAGGATTCGGCGCTCTCACCGCCACGGCCTGGGTTCGATTCCCGGTCAGGGAATGGTCAGGACTCAACACACTGTAAAAAAAAGATGTAAGTTTACATACATTATCACAGCCTGAGCCAAGGTCCAATCTTCCGCGTGACAGGGTTCCAAAGCTAATAGACCATTCAACAAGCAATTCTGATGCACTATACTGGCCCATTCAGGATGAGCACTGTATACTCTGACTGCAGCAACACAAGTTCAAATTTCAGTGATCCCTAATTTTTATGGTGATTACGAGACTGAATGCAAAGTGTGTGTATCCCCCATGTAACTCAAAGCCTATCACTTCCAGTCAATACCGTCAAATTTGGAGCTCCTTCAAGTTCCATAAACAACCAGGTGACTCCTCAACGTGCCCCCACCAACATACTGTTTACAGTCTAAATGGCCAAGGACATTAAACCTATAAGCTTATTTTAAACTAGATGTGGAAAGTTGAAAGGTTGATCTTTTTCACCTGTGTTGTGACTTAAAAACAGGTTCCACTGAGATTTGAACTCCACTTTCTTATCATGATTGTATTTTCACTGTCTGCAGAGGAATCAGCTGTTCTGATGGATTTAACCTAAAAGAAGCTTGAGTCTGAGATGAAGACTGAAGCTAAAAGTTCAGACATAATATTTATAAAATGAACATTAAAGTTTTTTACTCACAGTTTGTAAGTTCCCAGCAAATTTCTGCTTAATGGAAAACTCTCCAACTTTTCATCAGAAAACTGAAGAAGGATAGTGAACCGACAGCAGCACCTGTCCATCAGTCACCTGGAGAGGGAGGGGGCATGCGCCGCTGGTCTTCAGCCAAAAAGTGATCTCAGCCCCTACCTTTACACTGAAAGGTTTTTTCTGCCTCAAACATACTGGATTTCAACATCTGACAGATTATAGCCCACAAGAAATTAAGCAGTTTAAACACATTCTTTAAGAAGAAATACATCCATAAAATGCACATTTTACTTGCCTCAAAGTGATCATAGCTCCCAGCTTGTGTTTTTGTTTCTGGAGAAAAGATGAGAGCGAGCAAACAAGACACATGTTCATGTCTTAATCATCACAATAATCTGACTCAGGTTGAGCAGAATAAAAGTGAAATAAAAAGTGACAAAACTAAAGATTAAAGTCAAAGTAGCAACAGGCTACCACAGTGTAGAACTACTCTGTTACAAAAAGATCCTGCATTAGAAAGGCTACTTGAGTCAAAGTAGGCTACATACTTACTTAGCACTAACTTGAATTTTAAATTAAATTTTAATTTTAATCTGTTTATTGATCCCCTATGGGAAAAATTTCAATTTACACTCTGTGTCCACACTTGGCTAGTTTACACACAGTCTTGAACTACACACACATGCTCACGATCTATACATGCACTAATGGAGAGATGTCAGAGTGAGTGGGCTGCCAGCCGAGCCAGTGCGGGTGGGGGGATACGGTGCCTTGCTCAACAGCACCTGGCAGTGCACAAGAGGTGAAGTGACATCTCTCCACCAATCCACACTCCCTACTTTTTAGGTCCGTACGGGGATTTGAACCAGTGACCCTCCAGATCCCAAACCAACTCAATACGGACTGAGCTAATGCCACCCCTATTCAAAGTACAAATACTTCAGGTAAAAGTATTTTAGAGAGTGAAATTATGGAGCCTTCAAGTTTCTGAAAGATGATATATTTTCTATCTTTGGCACTAGTCTTATTATCGTGGGCAACACGATGAAAATGATTTTTAAAAACCTTCAGTGTGAGAAGGTTGAATGAACAGGCTCTTTTAGCACGTTCATGCACAACACTGATGAGCAAATTGAGCAAAAGTATGAAAGTGTTAGGAACATTAAAAAAAATACTCATGGGAAGTCATTAGGACTTTGGGAGGCAAAATAACATGAGATCCACCTCAGGATGAGTACTGATCATGTTGAATGCAACATAAGGGGAATATTAGGTTTAACATTCTATGGGGGGGGAGGGGGGTTTGAACATTAAACACTTCATTTTCTACAACCTGGTTTATTTTTCTGCAACAATTTGTGTCTTTTCTGCATTCATGCAAATGTCTTCATGTATGTAAAGGAAATATAATAGGTATTTGGAGTAGGCTGCACTGAGTTACATAGTTTTTTATTATGGTGGGGGAGGGTGTATTAATCTCAGTAAAGAAAGACAACTGATGAATGAAATCATGATATGATCAAATGAACAAATGATAAGACGTATAGATTTTATTAAAAGCATTTAGAAACATTAGACTATATGATGATTGTTTATAGAAACATTTGTTTTCCACATTTTAAATATATTACAATATGATTTAAAATATAAAAGGACATGATAGTGACCAATAACAGTTGATTATATTTGATATGTGACATATCATGAAGTGTTTTAGTCAAACAGTTCAAATGTTGATAACCAGAGATGAAATTAGAAGAATGTTGTTGTGTTTGAGTCTCAGATCTGCTTCACAGTGCAGAGTGTGTGTGATGGTGAACAGACTGAACTTTGATTTCAGCAGCTGATCTTCAGTCAGTGTTTCTGTCCACAGGAGAGACTCTCAGTCCTGCAGAGGACACAGAGACACTGAGGAACCAGACCAGAACCCAAACCCAGGATAGAGAGGCTGAGTGAATGTGGTGTTGAAGGTGTGGAGGTGGATCAGTGAGTCAGAGGAGACTGTGTAGAAGGACAGAGAGCCAGCAGGGACGTCCACATACACTGCTACTCTGTTAGAGACAGAGCAGGAAGGGAGGACTGTTCTTCTGGTATTGTGCCAGACAGAGTAACCATCTTCATCAGAGCAGAACAGACTCCAGGAATGATCATTATTATCGGTATTATTAAACAGTCTTCACTGTCTCCTTTCCTTCTGATTCCTCTGTAACTCACTGATATCTCAACCTCTCCTCTCCTCTCGACCTCCCAGTAACAGCGACCAGTCAGACCATCTCTACACAGCAGCTGAGGCCAGATGTCAAATCTGTCTGGATGATCAGGATATGACTGATCCTCCTTCACATTTGTCACCTTCCTGTTGTTGTCAGACAGTTTGAGGTCTCTGTGTACTGAGTTTCATCAGATGATGGAGTTCTACTATCTGTCCACTAGATGGAGCTAACTGACCATCTAATGAGCTGAAGATCAGCAACTTGTGCAGCCGCAGGTATCTCTCCAAGTGGCCTCCGTGTGACATATTACTTTGATACTTTAAGTACATTTAGCTGTTAATATTTACTTCCTAAATATATATTTTTAACCCTACTTGTTTTTGTCTGACATTTACCTTTACATGCACCGCTCCCTCCCTCTCGGGTGAGGAGAATATCTCCAAATTAAAACAATAAAAGCATCTTTCTCCTGACTGCAGCTCGCAAATCAACACAGCAAAAGCAGCGGTGTTAGAAATTAATTTAATATCTACTTACATTTGTCGACGGGTCTCTGGAGCACAGGCGGCGTCCCACCTGTGTGACCTCATGTTGCAGTGGATTGTGGGATATGCTTCATGTTGGAAGCTGCACTTTATATTCTAGCTGAAAGAAATAACGGGGATGCATGGGATTACCCATAGACTGTATATATATTGATTATGTTATTAATATTAACGGTCTATGGGATTACCCCCTTTCTGGTCTACATGTCCCTGACTCAGCTGAATTACTTTAGGCCCGGTGGGGACAAAATGTGCCCCCCCCCCCCCTTAAAGTGATCAATGATGCTTCACCAATAGACCATATATTATAATCCTCCAATAGAAGTGTTTTATCTCTGCAGGCCGGCTCCATTGCACGCATAACGTAAGAGGAGCTGATGTTCAACACTACGCTTCACCAGAATCACCAAACTGGCGACAGCGGCCAGAGAGCAGCGGGGGGGTGCGTATTAGAGGGTTGTCGCTCCTATCCCATCCCGAGCTTCAGTGTTGCCGGGTAGACGTGACCGGACTCCAGACCAACCAAAGGTAGAGATCTATTACTGCGTTTACAGCTGAGTTAACCACACAGGCCTATTACAGCCAGAACTTAACTATCTGCTCTACAAGCGGACAAACACGACAGTCTGTATGTTTTTTTACGAGGTGTGTACGGCCCTTTCACACAGAAAAGGATCATAAAGTGTCTGTATTTCTTTTACATTAACTACCGATATACAGGAAACGACTTCATGACTGTCAGTGAGCAGATCTGCAGTTTGGTTTTGAGAGTTTGTGTTTTTATTTCTTAGTCCCCCCCCCCCCCGCATCTACAACACAGAACGGATCAAGTGTTAGGAACATTATTAAAATACTCATGGGAAGTAGTATTCATCCTCAGCCCTTTAAGACAGAGACGTAGTATTCATCCTCAGCCCTTTAAGACAGAGACGTAGTATTCATCCTCAGCCCTTTAAGACAGAGACCAACCCTGGCAGCAAGAACTCAGGGTCCACCTGCCCTGCAGCTCAGCGCCAGATCAGACTTGGACTCACTCCTCTTATTTTAACAGCCCGACCTTAAAGAGTTCTTCAGGTTCTGCAGAATGACAAACTACGTTTTGTGGAAAAAAGACCCTAATCTATACAAATGCATACACATTTAATAATGTGGGATACATTATTAACATTAACAACAGATGTCACACATGACCTTTAAGACTTTAAGAAAGGTTTAATGTGCAATTTTAGTTCAGACCATCCCATAAAACGTCTTCAGTCGCTTGAAAGTGAAAGTACCAAACATGGTTAGTTCTGAGGGCCATCCTTCTTTTCTTCACAAACATAAACAGTTATAATGCTAATCACCCAGACAAGCAGCTAGCTTCTACACCTAATGTCCACAGCCCAGACTAGCAGCTAGCTTCTACAGCTAATGTCCACAGCCCAGACCAGCAGCTAGCTTCTACAGCTAATGTCCACAGCCCAGACTAGCAGCTAGCTTCTACACCTAATGTCCACAGCCCAGACTAGCAGCTAGCTTCTACAGCTAATGTCCACAGCCCAGACCAGCAGCTAGCTTCTACAGCTAATGTCCACAGCCCAGACTAGCAGCTAGCTTCTACAGCTAATGTCTACAGCCCAGACTAGCAGCTAGCTTCTACAGCTAATGTCTACAGCCCAGACTAGCAGCTAGCTTCTACAGCTAATGTCCACAGCCCGGACTAGCAGCTAGCTTCTACAGCTAATGTCCACAGCCCGGACTAGCAGCTAGCTTCTACAGCTAATGTCCACAGCCCAGACTAGCAGCTAGCTTCTACACCTAATGTCCACAGCCCAGACTAGCAGCTAGCGTCTACACCTAATGTCCACAGCCCAGACTAGCAGCTAGCTTCTACAGCTAATGTCCACAGCCCAGACTAGCAGCTAGCATCTACACCTAATGTCCACAGCCCAGACTAGCAGCTAGCGTCTACACCTAATGTCCACAGCCCAGACTAGCAGCTAGCTTCTACAGCTAATGTCCACAGCCCAGACTAGCAGCTAGCTTCTACAGCTAATGTCCACAGCCCAGACTAGCAGCTAGCGTCTACACCTAATGTCCACAGCCCAGACTAGCAGCTAGCGTCTACAGCTAATGTCCACAGCCCAGACTAGCAGCTAGCTTCTACAGCTAATGTCCACAGCCCAGACTAGCAGCTAGCGTCTACACCTAATGTCCACAGCCCAGACTAGCAGCTAGCTTCTACAGCTAATGTCCACAGCCCGGACTAGCAGCTAGCTTCTACAGCTAATGTCCACAGCCCGGACTAGCAGCTAGCTTCTACAGCTAATGTCCACAGCCCAGACTAGCAGCTAGCGTCTACACCTAATGTCCACAGCCCAGACTAGCAGCTAGCTTCTACAGCTAATGTCCACAGCCCAGACTAGCAGCTAGCTTCTACAGCTAATGTCCACAGCCCAGACTAGCAGCTAGCGTCTACACCTAATGTCCACAGCCCAGACTAGCAGCTAGCTTCTACAGCTAATGTCCACAGCCCAGACTAGCAGCTAGCTTCTACAGCTAATGTCCACAGCCCAGACTAGCAGCTAGCATCTACACCTAATGTCCACAGCCCAGACTAGCAGCTAGCGTCTACACCTAATGTCCACAGCCCAGACTAGCAGCTAGCTTCTACAGCTAATGTCCACAGCCCAGACTAGCAGCTAGCTTCTACAGCTAATGTCCACAGCCCAGACTAGCAGCTAGCGTCTACACCTAATGTCCACAGCCCAAACTAGCAGCTAGCGTCTACACCTAATGTCCACAGCCCAGACTAGCAGCTAGCTTCTACAGCTAATGTCCACAGCCCAGACTAGCAGCTAGCTTCTACAGCTAATGTCCACAGCCCAGACTAGCAGCTAGCATCTACACCTAATGTCCACAGCCCAGACTAGCAGCTAGCTTCTACAGCTAATGTCCACAGCCCTGACTAGCAGCTAGCGTCTACACCTAATGTCCACAGCCCAGACTAGCAGCTAGCTTCTACAGTCCCTGACAAAAGTCTTGTCGCTTGTGTACAAATTGACCTGAAGTGCCGCTGAAATATATTTCTAATCAAGATTTATTTACAAAAAATGGCTCATTTTAATCCCAACAGCTTTTGTAATAATGTTTCAGTGCAAAACAAAACTGTCAAAAAGTATTCTAATATTCACAGCTTGGTAAAGCCCATTGAGTCAATTTTTGCAAAGACATAAGTGTTGTCGCCTTGTCATATGAGCTTCACCTGTGACTAATAATGGATCAATTAGGTCTCAGGTGTGTATAAAAACAACCCCAGTACACTAGACCTTCACATCAACTGCAAATAGACCTCTGCAAACATGCCTAAGATTCACCCTGAGACTAAAGTTTAGATTATCAAGAGGCTGAAGACCAGATCCACTGCTGATGTGGCAGACACCTTCAATGTGTCTCAGCGTCAAGAACAGAGGATAAAAAAAACATTTGAAGACACTGGAGACGTTTTTGACAAGCCCAAGTTAGGCAGACCCCGCAAGACAACTGCTCGAGAGGACCGTTTGTTGGCTCGAAAATCCAAGGCCAGCCCATTTTCCACTGCAGCAGAGCTCCACGAGACCTGGTCCCCTGAAGTCCCTGTGTCAACCTGAACAGTTTGTCGGATTCTGTCTCGAAATGGCCTCCATGGTCGAATAAGTGCCCAGAAGCCGGAACTAAACAAAAGACAATTGAAAAACCGTGTGGCATTTGCCAAGGCCCACAGCCTGCTAAAAGGATGGATGCTGGAGAAGTGGAAGAAAGTGGATTTTTCAGATGAATCTTCTGTTGAATTACACCACAATCGCCGCAAATATTGCAGGAGACCTACTGGAGCCCACATGGATCCAAGATTCACCCAGAAAACAGTCAAGTTTGGCGGCGGAAAAATCATGGTCTGGGGTTACATCCAGTATGGGGGTGTGCGAGAGATCTGCAGGGTGGGAGGCAACATCAGTAGTCTCAAATACCAAGAAATCTTAGCTACCTCTTATATTCCCAACCATAAAAGAGGCCAAATTCTGCAGCAGGATGGTGCAGCAGGTGTTTCTACAAAATAGATAAGCGACAAGACTTTTGTCAGGGACTGTACTGTCAGCTGTTGTCAGAGGACGCAGGGGAGGGAAACAAGAAATAAAAACACAAACTCTCAAAACCCAAACTGCAGATCCGCTCACTGACAGTCATGAAGTCGTTTCCTGTATATCGGTAGTTTAATGTAAAAGAAATACAGACACTTTATGATCCTTTTCTGTGTGAAAGGGCCGCACACACCTCGTAAAAAACATACAGACTGTCGTGTTTGTCCGCTTGTAGAGCAGATAGTTAAGTTCTGGCTGTAATAGGCCTGTGTGGTTAACTCAGCTGCAAACGCAGTAATAGATCTCTACCTTTGGTTGGTCTGGAGTCCGGTCAGGTCTACCCGGCAACACTGAAGCTCGGGATGGAATAGGAGCGCCAACATCTCTAATACGCACCCCCCTGCTGCTCTCTGGCTGCTGTCACCAGTTTGGTGATTCTGGTGAAGCGTAGTGTTGAACATCAGCTCCTCTTACGTTACGCGTGCAGTGGAGCCGGCCTGCAGAGTTAAAATACTTCTATTGGAGGATTATAATATATGGTCTATTGGTGAAGCATCATTAATCACTTTAAGGGGGAGGGGGGGGGGCACATTTTGTCCCCACCGGGCATAAAGTAATTCAGCTGAGTCAGGGACATGTAGACCAGAAAGGGGGTAATCCCATTGACCGTTAATATTAATAATATAATCAATATCTATACAGTCTATGGGTAATCCATGCATCCCCGTTATTTCTTTCAGCTAGAACATAAAGCTTCCAGCATGAAGCATATCCCACAATCCATTGCAACATGACGTCACACAGGTGGGATGCAGCCTGTGCTCCAGAGACCCGTCGACAAATGTGAGTAGATATTAAATTAATTTCTAACACCGCTGCTTTTGCTGTGTTGATTTGCGAGCTGCAGTCAGGAGAAAGATGCTTTTTATTTTTTTAATTTGGAGATATTCTCCTCACCTGCAGATCTGCTGCTACTCTCAGTTCTTTTAAATCAAGGCTGAAGACCTTTCTTTTTGATGCTGCCTTTCTTTAAATGACTGCTCATTTCATTAAATTTCTTATGCTGCACTGTAACTTTTATTCTTGTGTTTAATGTCTATTTTTTTAACTGTCTATTCATGTGTTTTACCGGTTTTTAATGCTAATGATTTTTAACTGTTTTTACTTGTGTTTTATCTGTTTAACTGATTTTGTGTAAAGCATTTTGAATTGCCCTGTTGCTGAAATGTGCTCTACAAATAAAGCTGCCTTGCCTTGCCTCAGCCAAGAGGTAACGGTAAATGTCAGACAAAAACAAGTTGTGTTAAAAATATATATTAAGGTAGTAAAAATTAACAGCTAAATGTACTTAAAGTATCTTGGAGAGATACCTGCTGCTGTACAAGTTGCTGATCTTCAGCTCATTAGATGGTCAGTTAGCTCCATCTAGTGGACAGATAGTAGAACTCCATCATCTGATGAAACTCAGTACACAGAGACCTCAAACTGTCTGACAACAACAGGAAGGTGACAAATGTGAAGGAGGATCAGTCATATCCTGATCATCCAGACAGATTTGACATCTGGCCTCAGCTGCTGTGTAGAGATGGTCTGACTGGTCGCTGTTACTGGGAGGTCGAGAGGAGAGGAGAGGTTGATATATCAGTGAGTTACAGAGGAATCAGAAGGAAAGGAGACAGTAAAGACTGTTTGTTTGGATATAATGATCATTCCTGGAGACTGATCTGTTCTGATGAAGATGGTTACTCTGTCTGTCACAATAACGGAAGAACAGCCCTCCCTTCCTGCTCTGTCTCTAACAGAGTAGCAGTGTATGTGGACGTTCCTGCTGGCTCTCTGTCCTTCTACACAGTCTCCTCTGACTCACTGATCCACCTCCACACCTTCAACACCACATTCACTCAGCTTCTCTATCCTGGGTTTGGGTTCTGGTCTGGTTCCTCAGTATCTCTGTGTCCTCTGCAGGACTGAGAGTCTCTCCTGTGGACAGAAACACTGACTGAAGACCAGCTGCTGAACTCAAAGTTCAGTCTGTTCACCATCACACACACTCTGCACTGTGAAGCAGATCTGATCAAAGCTGTCTCCTCATGTTATTTTGCCTCACAAAGTCATAATTAAAAAAAGTCAACTGAAAACTACTAGGGGGTCAGTAGTTCAGTCCGTAGGGAGTTGGGTTGGCTTATTTATTTATCTGACTTGTAGAATAATGTCAATGATCGACTTGTTTTAAATGTCGGGGAATGTGGAACAACTTAATGCAAAATGAGTTCAATAAAACAAGGCCACATGCTGATTATTTGATGATGTATTCTTCCTCTTGTGTCTGTGTTTACACTCCTAATTAAATGGTAAAGTTTTCGTCCACTAAAGGTTCAGTTGTTGTCTCTGACAGACTCAGATTATTATTCTAAATGTGTGACAACATTATGGGATGGATCCCTACAGAGATTAGATTAGATTAGATTAGATTCAACTTTATTGTCATTACACATGTACAGGTACAAGGCAACGAAATGCAGTTTGGGTCTAACCAGAAGTGCAATAGCAGTAAGTGCAGGATATACAATGGTTCTGTAAGTGCAAGACATGGATATGTAATGAATAAATATAGAAAAGAATACTATTATAAACAGAGTTTTACAGATGGGTTTGTCCTATGAATATAAAATATAGATAACAAGTATTGTGAGCCAGATTTACAGCTAGGAATTTGGTGGATATTACTATAATTGCAAATTTTTACAGATATGTGCAAATAGCATAATATACTAATGGTTTACAGATTTTACAGGTGAGTATGTACTATAAATATATATATACAGGCGGCTATTATTATTATAGACAGAATTTTTACAGATAGCTATAATAAGTTAGGCTAAAATGAGCAGTATAACAATGATTTAAGGTGGTACAGATAAAGTAAAGTTTGGGCAGAAACTATCCGAATTAAAGTGCAGTGGAAAGTAATTGCATATTACAGTTAAAGTACGGTAGTGCAGATGTATATGTAAACAATTGGTACTGTAAATAAACAGCAGCAGTGCAAATTGAAATGTAAGTAGTGCAAAAAGATGCAGATGTAAACAGTCGTTACTATAGTAACAGTCAGCAGTGCAGGTGAACATTATAATATTGCAGATAACAAAATGGAGGCAGGTTTGTGGAGGGAGAGGAGAGTTTGTCAGTATATGAGGGGAGTGGGACCTTAAGTTAAAGAGTAAGATCCTTTTAGTTTAACATGAAACAGCCCGAAATCACATCACCAAACCAACCAGACTCCATGTAAATAATCACTACTTTTAGCATGTATAGAGCAGCATATCTCCACCAGACTCCATGTAAATAATCACTACTTTTAGATAACTTTATTGTCATTACACAAGTACAGGTAGGCAACGAAATACCGTTTGGAGCATGCCTCCGGGCCGCTGCTAATCCAAGCGCCGCCACACGCACTCCCTGAAAAGGATTTATGCAGACAGCAACATGGTACAATACAAACATCACAAGGTAATACACAGGACAACACACAGTTCATGTGGACACATGAAGGAATTTTTTGAGGTGGCATTGAGAGGGAGCAAGAAACACGAAATCGAGGCAGACAGACGGATACGGGGCAGATGGGGGGGGGAGTGTATGGTGTGTATGTGAGATAATAAGTTATGTGTGCAAATTTTAGTGTGTATAGAGCAGCATATCTCCACCACACTCCATGTCAATAATCACTACTTTTAGCATGTATAGAGCAGCATATCTCCACCAGACTCCATGTAAATAATCATTAATTTTAGCATGTATAGAGCAGCATATCTCCACCACACTCCATGTAAATAATCACTACTTTTAGCGTGTATAGAGCAGCATATCTCCACCAGACTCCATGTAAATAATCACTACTTTTAGCGTGTATAGAGCAGCATATCTCCACCAGACTCCACGTAAATAATCACTACTTTTAGCGTGTATAGAGCAGCATATCTCCACCAGACTCCACGTAAATAATCACTACTTTTAGCGTGTATAGAGCAGCATATCTCCACCAGACTCCACGTAAATAATCACTACTTTTAGCATGTATAGAGCAGCATATCTCCACCAGACTCCATGTAAATAATCACTACTTTTAGCGTGTATAGAGCAGCATATCTCCACCAGACTCCATGTAAATAATCACTACTTTTACCGTGTCTAGAGCAGCATATCTCCACCAGACTCCATGTAAATAATCACCACTTTTAGCGTGTAAAGAGCAGCATATGGTTACATTTATTTTAGCGTGAATGTGTGATACACCCTTAAGGGATAACATAATAACCAGCGTAGCGTTTAGTACGAATTTCCAATTTTGTTGGTAAGCAATATTAACGTAGCGGGGAAACAAAGAAAGCGGAACCAATGTGCGGGTATCGGTACACCACGGGGCCCAGATGACGGACACTTTCCTCCTCTTTGGAGACGAGGATGGCGGTTTGTTTTCTCACTCACTGATGCCGTAATTCTGCTTTCCAGGTTGGTACTCGGTAAAAATGACAACAGACGGTTTCCTTCTGACGTGTGTATGGTGGACTGAAGCTGTGGGGGGGTAGTTATGGAGGTTATGATGTGGAAAGGCGAGCTAAAGAGCCGCGTTTGGAACCGCGGGAAACGGGTTTCCTAAACAATAGAGCTCGCGGCTAGCTAACAGGTGTGTATCGGGGTGGGATCATAGACAGTTAAAGAAATGGACCAACAGGTCCCGTTGTTTCCATGGAGACCAGTGAAGTCTATTAGAAGCTCTTTCCCGGTAATGCTGAGCGTTACTGCGCAGCCTCCAACTGAGCTTGAAGACGTAGATGTGACGTGAGCAACCTGTCTGAAAGCTGTAAGTCTTCTGGTAGCTGTGCAAGAGAAATCTCAATCATTCCCAATCAGCAGAGACGGAGAGGTAGGTATATGTTAGTAGATAACATAGACACAGGCTAATTAATGCTAACTAATATGCTAGTTAACATTAACATAGGCTCAGGTTAATTACTGCTAACTAACATGCTAGTTAATATTAACATTGACACAGGCTAATAACTACTAACTAACATGCAAGTTAACATTAACATAGACACAGGATAATTACTGCTAACTAACATGCTTGTTAACATTAACATAGACACAGGCTAATTACTGCTAACTAACATGCTAGGTAACATTAACATAGACACAGGCTAATTACTGCTAACTAACATGCTAGTTAACATTAACATAGACACAGGTTAATTACTGCTAACTAACATGCTAGTTAACATAGGGTTGTGTGTATGATTCTGGGTGCTGGTGCTTCCATTCCCTGGTAATGAGTTATTTCGTGGTTTTTAACGTATCCTGACAGGATTGTTAATGTTAAAATGTTGTTTAACTATTAAAGGGGAGTTCCTCCTAAAAGTTCTACAGAGTATTAGTAAAGGAATGTATTATAAGTTGAACTATTATCCCCAGGTGTATGATGGTTCATGTTTTGACTCTGAAGTCGTTAGAATATTTATTTCCAGCCAAAGAGGGTTTATGATTTCCATGATGACATTAGTATAATGGAGGAGTTTTGGAGGTAGAAAGAAGAGATGTATAATTATTGAAACGGTACAGTAAGGTTGATATTTATTTTGGTAAGGACGAGACTATTTCTGGGAATTTGAGTGTGGAAGATTTTGCCCCCTGAAAAATGTGGAGTAAAGAAAATGGTGTTACGGTTCTTAAATTGAAGTTAAATGTTGTTGTTGAGGACTGTTTTATGCTTTTGTGTTTGGGAGAATTTGTAATAAACAGAGATTTGGAGACGAGGACGGCGGTTCAATCTCTCACTCACTGACTCCGTGATTCTGCTTTCCAGGGTTTCTCCTATGAGAGTTAAGTAGTGAACCCCAATCAAGGAAAATCATTTGTTACCCCGGTTACTCAATTTGAAACCACCGCCTTGGGGCAGACGTCAAGCTGGCGACCGGAGCAGGAAAGAAGGAGGAAGAGGAGGAGCAGCAGTGAAGGAGGAAGAGGAGGAACAGCCTGCAGCGATGAAGGAGGAAGAGGAGGAACAGCCTGCAGCGATGAAGGAGGAAGAGGATGAGGAGCCTACAGCAGTGAAGGAGGAAGAGGAGGAGGAGGAGTATGTGGTGGAGAAGGTTTTGGACCGCAGAGTGGTGAAGGGAAGAGTAGAGTTTCTGCTGAAATGGAAGGGGTTCTCAGAGTAAGTACGAGTCTAGAATATATAGATCTATAGTAGGGCTGCACAATTAATCAAATTTAATCACTATCACGATCAAATTTGCGTGATCGAGCTATTATTTGCGTATCATAGAATGCTCCAGGTTTTTTACAAAGCCAATCTTCTGCTCCGTAAACCCCTGTCTGATCACGAGCCAGTCAGAGTTGTTCCCTGCACCGCGCAGCTTAGTTTCTAGATGGAGACAGTCCCAGAGGACAGAGTAATGGGAGGAAAACTCCACAGATAACAGTCGGTTATACAGCGGTCTCAAAGTTTACCAGTTACCAGTAAACGCAACATTTTGTCCCGTCTGTGTTATTCAGACAACAGTGAGCATGCCACAGCAGTGCTAGTCGGTGGCGGCGGTGCTAGTTAGCTTCTGTTAGCTCACAGGCTCTAGGGCGCGAGTAATATTTTTCCTCAAGGACGCACTGGTGCTAATGTCCTCGCATCTGCTGCAATGTTGTTATATCGATATGGTTCATGATCAAAATCTTCTGTAAAGCCGGGCCTGTGTTGATCTCTCCTCTTACTCTCTCTTCACGCAGCCCGTCACACAGCGCCGGTCCACACTTCTGACATTTGTCTACAGTTTTAATTGTTATTAACACAGCTGTATATTGTTAAGTATGAGAGGCAAATCTTCAGTTGGTAGAGTAACAGCGTGAGACGGAGCTGCTGGACCTGGACCTGGGCCAGAGATGTGACCCATGGCCAGAATATCATAGTTCATATAAATGCAGCGCAGTGACGATGAAGACATTTCATACACACGTGTGTATCCGCCATTCGACCCGTGCTGGACCTGTTCATAATGATCAGCCGTCTCTCTGAGACTGTGTGACAATAAAATTTGTTTTGTTTAAAATCATGATCACAATATTGATCAATATAATCGTGATTATCATTTTGGCCGTAATCGTGCAGCCCTAAAATATAGTATGTATAAATGTAATATCTACAGCAGTTCAACATTGTACCATACTCTCAAAGTTGAAGGTTTGGTATTTTGACTCTAAGGTGCAGACCCGCAAATAACCTTACACCATGGCAACAGATAAAAGGAATAATCCATATTAGCAGCTAGAGTGAGAATGTATTTTCTAAAAACAAAGTGTGAGGAGATGTTCTTCTGTCTGCACTCTCCTTTCCAGTGAGGATAACACATGGGAGCCACAAGACAACCTGGACCTGGACCTTATCACCGAGTACATGCAGAGACACAAGGAGGAGGAGGAGGAGAAGAAGAAGAAGGAGGGCAAGAGGAAAGGTGTCAGGGAGGCCTCAGGAGACTCAGAGGAGCAAGGCAGCAAAGGGAAGAAGGAGGAGGTGAGTGAAGGAAAGAGGTTACTCCAGACTTAAGAGACCAGGAATATAATCTCAATATTAATGAATGCACATGGACGCTTTCACACAGAGAGAGAGAGAGACACACACACACACACCAATGAAGATGGAACTCCCTGCTATTAGACTCTGCGTCATAAAGTTAATGATCTGTGGAAGAGGGCGTGGCACAATCACAGGGGGGCGGGTCAAACATCACCAATGAAGAAGGAACTCTGCTGAGTTCAATGACACCTTACACAAGACTGTACCTTATACGTTTCAAATGTTATGAAAGGGGGCGTGGCCTGAGCGTGTGATAAAGTATAGGGGCCGGCTCAGTATCACATGTAGACCACACAATCTAAGTTTCATGTAAATTGGATGATGTTTGTCATGTTAGGCTGATTTGCTGTTGCCAGATGGTGGCGCTATCTCCAAAAGTCCATATCGGCCTGCAGACGTCCTCAGGCCTGGACTCTTTGTGATCGTGGGAAATTTCAAGCAGATAGGAAAACGTACACTGTAGTTACAGCCACTTTCTCCTTCATCAGAGTGTGTGTGTGTGTGTGCGTGCAGTACAAGCCAAAAGATTCAACGAGTTTCCTTTTTTTTCATGACCATTTTCATTGTAGATCATCATTGAGGGCATTAAAACTATGATGAACACATGCAGAATTATGTACTTAACAAAAAAGGGTGAAATAACTGAAAACATGTCAGCCTGAAAAGTTTTGAGCCAACTGCGACTGCACTTGGGGACACATTCAAAGTTTTCACCGTTTTCCGGACCGACTGACCTTTATTTCTCAAAGAAATGATGGCCGCCCGTTTCTCTTCACTTAGCTGATTGGTTCTTGCCATAATATGAATTGTAACAGTCGTCCAATAGGCTGTCGGCTGTGTATCAACCTGACTTCTGCACAACACAACTGATGGTCCCAACTCCATTAATACGGCAAGAAATTCCACTAATTAACTCTGACAAGGCCCACCTGGGGGGGGACCATTTCAGGTGACTACCTCATGAAGCTCATTGAGAGAACACCAAGGGGTGGAGGGGGGGGTACTTTGAAGAAACTAGAATAAAAAAACATGTTTTCAGTTATTTCACACTTTTTTGTTAAGTGTGTGTGCATCTGTCTGTGTGTCTGTGCGTTTGTTCTACTTCTACTACCTACTACTTCATGAAGCTCACTGAGAGAACAGCCTCCAGCTATGGTAGGGTGCTGTAGTGTAGTGCTTTCAGGGGGGGGGGGATATTTATTCAAAATCCAACATTTCATGCAGATGGGATTAATGCTAGATGTATTGCAATGTGGGTAATGAATTAAAAAAAAATTCTAACAGCCCCATGTAATGTCTGATTCACTCAAGATTTGGCATGAATGCTCATGTTGCTATGCTGAACAAGGGTCATTTGTTTGGTAGCAATCGGAATAGATCTTGGCCAGATACACAACTTCCTGTTTCAATAGCCACCGCCTACAGGAAGAAAGAAATATATAAAAAACAATCAAAAAATGTCTTAAGGCGCCATCTAATGGCTTATTGACTCGAAATTTGGCATGGATGCTCACACCGCTATGCGGAACAACTGCGTCTTGTTTGGTGGCAATCAGAATAAATCTTGGCCAGATATGCAACTTCCTCTTTCAAGAACCCTGACAGGAAGTTGGTACTCTATAACTTGCACATTTTTCGCACTTTCAAAATTCTTTGGATAACTTTTCATCACGAGTGTCAGTAGATAATACCTGCCAACATTCAAGAAGATTGCAGTCACGGCCTAGGAGGAGTTTGAAAGAATGTAAAACACATGACGGTTCATAAATTCAAAATGGCCGCCTCCCAGTTGGGCGGAGCTAATGAAGGTAAATGGGAAATATGTTCGCAATGGTTAGATCAATATGTGTATCAAATCTGGTGAAGATTGAAGTAGCTATGTCCAAGTTAAGGCCATTCCACACATTAGGGGGCGCTATAGAGCCCGCTTACAGGTATGGGCCAAATCACTGAACAGACTCACAAAGCTCCCCGGTGTTTATGTGGGCGCCAATTTTGTGGGCGCCAAGTTTTCGTATATATTGAGGCTGTCAAAAATGTACCCTATTGCTAAATCCACTTAAGGGAGCGCTATAGAGCAACCGTACCAATCTCAAGCCTATATGTGTATTCACATGAAAGAATTTCATATTCTGCACATGGCTTTAAGATTTTGAGAGTTTTTGTGGATCCTAAGGTCCTCAAAAACGTCTTTTGAAAAATGACATTACGCACGAAATTCGCCATATCGTGAATTATAATTTTTTAGATTTTTTATAAAAATAGCAGGATACAGTTCCAGATGTTACGCATGATCCCTCAAAAAATGGTTAGGTAAATTGACATTTTTTGTCAGGGTGCACGTTAGGGGGCGCTATGGAGCACTCGGTCATCGCCCGAGCCCTATCACTACAGAATTCTGTCATTTTTTATAGGTGTGAGATGTGTGCAAGTTTTTGCAAATTTAACCACATGAGAAAGCCCTCAAAAATGACAGCGATGGTGCGGAATAATAATAATTAAAGCTGAAAGCAGCGATGAACGGGCCCTCGCCTCCATGCAGGTTGGGTTACTGGCAGAGGCCAATCTTTGCGGCAGTGAATTTGCGCGGCACTCAGACACTGCAAATCGTTTCCAATGAAGATGGAACTCCTTGCTATAAGAATCTACATCATAAAGTTCATTATTTGTGGAAGGGGCGTGAGCAAAGCTACAACAGCCTCCTACCAAACCATACAGGGGGCGAAGATGTTGTTGGGGCAGGTTCTGTTCCAAGTTGTACTAGCTCGCCATCAATTAGCCCGCAACTGCTGCACCTGGCCTGTATTCAATAAACAGGACCCATGGATTAGTCACTACTCATAATTTATCTAGCTAGTTTTAGGTTCTATATTTTATATTCTATGTGTACACAATCAAAAATACTACACAAGTACTTGCCATAAAAATGTTAATGTGACAGATGACAACAAATACTTGAATGCATGTAAATAAACACCCATAATTATTATGAGTATTCAAACATTTAATTCCATACAATAGATGATTGTCAAATACTTAACCAAAGCCATAGCATTACAACAAAGTGCTAGGTTTGTATTACAATTCAATGATTAATTGCTACCAGCCACCACAGCCCATGGACACACATTGAAACGGCTAAATGCGGTTAGCATTAAGCTAGCAGAGAACTCCCTTAACATACCCAAAGATGCTAATCCTAATAGCAATATGCTAGTGGACACACAAACAAAGAGACTCACCAATTCCCGCAGATATTCGACACACCACGACGCCAGTCAACTAAAGACAACAGTGGTGGATGCTACAATTACAAAATTGCATGCTAAGGTCACACAAGCATTTAAGATTGAAAAATAAGTGAGAATGTGTTGTTGTTTGTATTGAGACATAACTAGTGCAACTGCTCCAGTGGCTTCCCCCTCACACTACTGATTAGGGAAAACTCACCGCAGCTTTAACCCATGCTTGAGTGCTCTGATTGGGTAACTGAGCCTACCATGTGACTCATGGTAAAATGTTATTTCAGGTGTGTTCAGGTAAGTGGAAAAATTAGACCTGGGTTACATCAAGCAGATAAATGAACAGAAACTGTAGTTACGGCCACTTTCTCCTTCATTAGGGTGGGTCTCTGTGTGTGTGGTGTGTGTGTGTGTGTGTGTGTGTGGTGTGTGTGTGTGTGTGTGTGTGTGTGTGTGTGTGCGTGCGCGCGCGCGCGCAGTACAGGCCAAAAGATTCAATGAGTTTCCTTTACTTCATGACCATTTACATTGTAGATTATCACTGAAGGCATCAACACTATAATGAACACATGCAGAATTATTTACTTAACAAAAATGGTGAAATAACTGAAAACATGTCAGCCTGAAAAGTTTAAAGCCAACTACAACTGGGGACAATTTTCCAGAGTGACTGCCCTTCATTCTGAAAGTAAGGATGGCCATGGGGGAGG
>NW_022602946.1:0-32203 GCF_008692095.1 Etheostoma spectabile | reverse complement strand
TCTTCAAATTGCAGAGTCATGCTTGGAAGTTTTTTTTAAATTTTTTTTAAAATTGCAGTCTGAAATCTGGCCAGTGTGGACTCAACCGACTCCGAGGCAGTGAGAGCAACACGGTGTGCCCCGGGTCAGCGACCTGTCTGGACTGTGTTCCCCTTCCTAAGCAGCTGGATGGCAGGCTGCTCTGGCGAGGTACCCACCTCACTAACCCGGTAACAATAATTTTCCAGATGGCCACACTGAGACTATGACTTTCCACCTGTCTGATTCCTCGTTGCGCCCGGTATTCTTGGTTTCCCATGGCTAACACAACCCCACATTGACTGGCCCTCAGCAGGATTGTGCAACACGGGGAGAAATGTGAGCGGACTTGTTTGTCTTCCCACATTGAGGAGAGAGGGACAAATGTTTCAGTCTCCAGAGATCCTCGGGAGAGCCCAAGACTAAGACTAAGGCCAAATCGTTGCCCCCTCTCCCCCTTCCCCCACACCATAGACCTTCTACCAGGTACCTCTCCCCCTAAGGGGAATCCTGCCTTCCTTGTCTCCTCTTGAGATGGCGGCCATGAAGAAGTGCTTGGGGGCATCACTGGCGGCAGGAATTATTCACCCTTTCTCTTTTCTGTCTGGGGCCGGATTCTTCTTTGTCAGCAAAGAGGACAAGTCCATGCGCCCTTGTATTGACTATAGAGGGTTTAACGATATAACTATTAAGAACCGGTTTGCCTCTTAATCTACTACTTTTGAGCTCCTTCAGGGAGCTAAGATCTTCACTAAGTTCCATCTCCACAATGATTACCACTTGGTGAGGATCAGAAGTGGGGATGAATGGAAGACAGCCCTACTGGTCATTAGGAGTACCTGGTCATGCCATTTGGACTCACCAACACCCCCGCAGTTTTCCAGGCATTGATCAGTGACATTCTCAGGGACTTCTTGAATATTTTTGTGTTTGTCTATCTGGATGATATTCTGATCTTCTCCCCAGAACTGCAGATACACGTCCAGCATGTGAGGCCTGGGCTTTAACATCTGATGGACCACCATCTCTACGTAAAGGCGGAGATGTGTGAGTTTCCCATCTCCACATTCTCTTTCCTGGGCTTTGTGGTGACCGAGGGGGAGTTCCTGATGGACCCTGAGAAGGTGAGGGCGGTTGCCACTTCAACCTCCATCAGCTCCCTGTTTCTAACTTTGTAGTTCCTCTTGGCAGCAGACGGCTTGCAGGAGAGGACGGTGCATGGGTGAAGCCTCTGGATGAAGCACGCTGAGACAGGAGGGCCCCAAGAGACACATCAGAGGCGTCCACCTTCACCACGACCTGACAATCCTGAAGGACCAGAACTGGAGCAGTGGAGAAACATCTCTTCAGACGGATTTAGGCCTGATAAATGCAACATTTTTATGCCATTCTGAGTCACAGCCTTTACAAATGTGTGTTTAATTAGTAATTGACTTTGCGTTAAAGACTCCCTTTAGCACTTTTACTTTTTAATTATTTGATGACGGATATTTTGTAACTGTATTGCAGCATCAGGAGAAGCCGTTGCCTATTTTGAGTATTGTCTCAGTGATGCTCTCCCCGGCAGCGCTGGTCAGAGAAAAGGTCAGAGAAAGGTTAAAAGCGAAGCTACAAATCTGTTAACACTTTTATTTTTTATACAGGAGACAATTACTGAAGTAAAGGTTATGGATGTTACTGAGGAAAACATCCACAGCTGCTTTTAGGATATGATATCTATTATTCTGTTACTTAAAGTGTTACATAATACAAACGGATCTGATCAAACACATCTGTAACCATGCACATATTTCAGATGGCAAGCTCTTTCTCATTCTATGATAATGAAACCAGAATCATTTAGAATATCTACCATGGCGACTAAAAGCAAAAAGCACCATTAACTGCCTCAGTGAAGCAATCAAACCACAGGGCTAAAAACTTCTTTTTTAATATGCTAAACTTTTGCTTGTGAAGAAGAAAAAATACAGGATTTTGAAGCCAGGGGCCACCTTCCATCATGGATCAATCGTTATGGAAACCCCTCGCTACCAATCACACACATACACACATACAGTGAACGCTCAAGCCGGATGCCGGTGCTCGACCTGTGTCTTTATCACAGTTTGCGTGACAGCCTTCCGTCTGGAGAGCCGTTACTCCAGCGAGAGACTTTTCTTTCCGGTCGTTTGAGGGAATAATGGCACAAAGAGGCCAAGACTCCACAGTGGCCGGGGCCTTTTATTCCTAGCAACGGCCGGCGCTGCTCAAGACATTAGTCAGAGTTTTGGATGCTTGTGAAGCGTTGAGTTTTCAGCCTTTGCTTTGAGAAATTAAACGATTGACTCGCTCAATACCGCTTGATTTGTAATGTCAAGGCCTTGATTAAAAATAAAACATGTGTCCTATTGATTAGCTGTTGAAATGTCTGTTTAATTCTATTGCTGTCAATATGTTCTTATGTGTAATGTTATCAGGGCTAGCGTCGTTATCACACCTAAAAACAGATGTTTCTTTCAGCACACTTTCTATTTTGGTTCAGTGTTGACTTTCCAGAAACGCGGTGATTTGCAGGTTGCTGATAAAACATGCATAATAGGCTGTCAACAGGACTTCAAGCAAGCGGACAAGCACAATGCCAAGTGTCTAACAGCATCATTTATTAACGCACCTTCTCTCCGAGAGCAAGTGCTACTGACAACGAGATTAAAATTTAACAAAGGCTGTCTCTTGTGTGGCCTTGGATGGTTGTTGGAGGTATTTTAGGTGGCATACAGTATGTCTGAGATGTTCACCTCTTGCATCACAATGCCAACATCTTCTGGTCCCCGTCTTTTTGACACTGCAGAGGCAAAGACCTGTCGATGAATAGTTTTGTGCCTCTACATTTTTTTTTTATTTAACAGTGCCAACAGAAACTAACATCGTTTCCAAAGCAAATGTCTGTGAGTATGATTTATGATGTAGGTGTGTTCTTTAATACATATACGTACCTATGTATGTATGTATGTACACACACACGCACACTATATATATATATATATATATATATATACATACATATATATAAAAAAAAATAACTGCAACTTTAAAAAAACTACAACATTAAAAAAGAATTCAAATTGATTATTTTTTTCCAATATTTATGTACATAAATAACGGAATATATATGTATACTAACTGTAACTGTACAAAACTAAAACACAAAAAATTGTTCAAATTGATTTTTTTACATAATTATTTTCTATAAATAAAAAAGTAAAAAAAAAAATGTAATAATATATATATATATATGTATACTGTATATGTATACTGTACATGTGTATACTGTATATATTGTACACAAAAAATGGTCAAATTGATTATTGTTTTCCATTATTTATGTACAATATACAAAACAATATGTAATACTATAAATATATATGTAACAATTGTACACATTGTACAAAACTAAAAACAATTTTTTTGTCAAATTGATTATTTGTTTTACATTATTCATATATATATAAATAAAAAGTAAAAAAAAAATGTAATAAGATTTATATATACGGATTTATTTATTAATTAAGGGTCCTATTTAATTGCAGTGTGCGTTTCACATATCTTGAATCTAGTATTCAGTAAAATGACAAGTTTGAGTATTGAAACTGATTGAAAAATGACACACAATTACACACAATATCTGCAGTTGTGTTTTAACCCTTAACACAGAAGTGAGAAGAAGTTGTTTTACCGTGAGGACGCCTGTCTGATCATAGGGAAGTTTATCAGCTCCGGCACTATTGGACAGTTTGGAGGCGCTGGCCATGTGTATGTACCACAAGAGTTCAAGAAAGTACAGTTTGTTTAAAAAAAAAAAAAAGCCATGAACTCAACCCATCATACTTGTCTTGAGCACCGATTAGCATTCGTCATTCATCTTCATTGTGTTTGTAACATTTGTACTTTGAAATACTTCTGCAGAGATTCCAGTCCCAGTGTAACTCTGACACAGTACGTGTGTTATGCTGGGGTTGCTTGTGTGGAGCAGAGTGAAGGACTTCAGTGGCAGAGCCTCTCCTCGGCAGTAAGCTCTGGAGAGGAGGTCCTGCGATTGATTTACAGTCTGTTTGACCCCATTAGGCCCATGAGCACCTTTGTATCCCCAGCTCTGGGGAAATGTGTGTGTATATGTGTGTTTATGTGCTGCAGAAAGATGGAAAGAATGGAAGAAAGAGAAGAGGGGGAGGGGGGAGGGGGGGTACAGGAGGCTTCCAAGGCCGCTGCTGAGCAGGGTTCTGAGCGTTGCATCAGACCCATGTTTATTTCATACACATTCTTCCCAGCTGTCAGTCTGGGAGAGATAGTATATGCGCTCCATCTCCCCCCCTCAGCTACCCACCGGGGTAAATAAGCAGCAACACACCTGCAAAGCTACAGTGTCCTCAAATGGAATGGGACAGTCTGCCTTTATAATAAACTTCAAGTTGAAGCTCGGGTTAAAATTTGACACAGATTTCCCTCTTGCTCTGCACATTTTTAAAAGTAGCCATTAAATCATCATTTTTAATTTTTGAAATGCAGATGGATGTATTATCAGAGCGCTCATGTCCACATGAAAGGTCAAAGAGGCACATTAGCCATGATATAACAGCTAAGCATCCATCAACAGGGCTATACTTCACTCTGCTCTCTGCGGTATCTAGCGATGAGAGACGTATGACTGGGGCGGATATAGAGGTCTAAAGGGCCCCCCCACAGTCCCCTGGGTCCCACCACCCTCTGCACTCATGTGGGAAAACTCCCCAAAACAAATGCTTGGATCTTCGCCCCGAGGCCATGAAACCAATTGACTGTGCATTATTCGAAGAGAGGCGTTCATTCATACCCCCAGCACGAGTGTTATTATGACATATCTGCCTTTTGCACAGTGCTTGAGTGTAACTCAGACTGGGCTAGTTCTCCGCAATGCCTGCTGGTCTTATGTAAATAGAGCTGTCAGCCACTTGTTATGGCCGGGCTGGGAGTCATCAGGAGGCCCCGGCAGCCATCGGGTCCCTGGCCTCCATGTGATTCATAGCTTGGTTGGGGGGGACCGAGGGGGGAAGTTCAAGTCTGCCCAAATCCAAACAGTGAAGGAAAGGGGGGGAAGGAAGAGAGGAAGGCGGGAGGAAAGGAAAATATTGTGGCGGGTGAGGGTGTTAAGGGAGGGAGGGATAGAGTGGTGAAGGATGATGGAGCGAGGAGACACTTTGGGTGGATTGGCAGTTTGTAAGGAGACAAGTACTGCAGAGGAGTTTGGGCACGTTGCGCTTAAGAACTCGACGAGTTTCCCTGGCTGTCTCCCCTCCTCTTCCACTCACTCACTGTCACTCCAATCACCATGGCGGTGTATCCTTCCTGCACCATTGGCCTCATTATTTTCTCTTCCTGCATCTCTCCCTTTTCCCTTTCTCTCCCCTTACTCACCACATTGATTGGCATGAACCAATTTCTAAAACTTTAATTTCCACTAAACCCCAAGGAACACATCGCCTCCAACTATTCTTCTGTTTGACTCAAACTTGTAGTGCAGTGAGGACTCATAATGATACAGAGGAGTGGAATCCATGGCGGTTTTTGAATATTATAAACATTAGCTGGAGGTGAATTTTGGGCTCCGTTGCTCAACATCCCCTTAATTGCTCCATAGCTGAATTCTCACTTTCTGGGGCTTAAATTATAAACTACCAGACCCAGCAAATCAATAAATAATGAACTCCCGGATTAAATAATTGAGTGTCGAGAACTCTATACCAGCAATGTCCTCTGGCAGTCGTGCATTGTTGTTAACCTCCATCAATTTGCTGTTTAAAACCTGGATCTTACTGAGTTTATTAGGTATGACCACACATGACTTTCACTGGAACTGTAGAGTTGAACATGGTCAAGTTACGAATAATCTAGTCTCCTAAAAATGCTTTATATACGCCTAATATAATTTGCCATATAGGCTTTTGAGGAAATGTTTTCCTCGATACTGTCAACATTTCTACAAATCCAGAAGTGTGACATCTTATACTGCACAATGAGTCAAAGAGTCGGATGTGTTCCTCCCAGGGTTTCCATTATCTTGTAATTACCATACATCTTTAAAAAAAAAAAATTGTCTTCGTTTATTGCCGTTTAAAGTCTGTTGGAGTCCAATATGTTAAATTTCTATCTATTTAAATGCCAATTGAAAATAGTTCCCTCTAAGCACAAATTGAAGTTGAACAAAATAAGGTAAATTAAATTTCCACAGAAGCGAATCAAAACAGTGCAGCGATGTCGCCCTAGGGAGGACAAAGTCCTAATTGTGATGAAATGCATCACTCCTACTAAAAAAAGTGAAAAAGTAAAAAGATGTGACCCAGCGTTTTTTCTTCTTTTTCCATTTGTATTTTTTTTTTAAATTAAATACAGATAGCAAACCAATCACAACCATCCTGGGCGGCGCTAAGCCCGAAGATAGCAGAGACAGTGGATGGGGGGGGGGGGGGCATATCATGTATTATCTAACCCAGTCTCAAGGCAGATTGTGAAATGGTCACGTTATTTTGATTCATTGATTCGTCAACAGGGACACGATGTTCTTGTTTATGTCGTGGTGGTCACCACGAAATGGGAACGTGACCACTTCCCAACCTGCCATACCTGCAGGACGCCGGGACACAGCCCGCGGTCTCTGGGGGACGCAACAACGGGGAAATGAAACGCCAGTGACAACAGCGGGACGGACGGCCACAAGTTGGACACGTGAAAACATCGGGACGGTTGTGGTTAGGAGAAGAAGAACGTGGAAAGGAACTGCCACACACGAGACGCCATCCCCGGTCTCCGAGGTTAAAACCGCGTGGTTTGACCCGTCCACCACCCCAACCAACCTCCTTACGCCGATTATCAGCTTTTCAGTACTATTCGCTACTGTAATTGTGCTGTTATCACAAAAGATGCTTCCCGTTGAAATACATTAGTTTAAAATTAATGCGCACCGCCACGAAAAAAAAAAATCGTGTCCCTGTAAATAACGTCACCATTTCACAAACTGCCATCAGACTGGGCTGCCTTATCCCAGCAGTGTACATCGGTTGAGCCAGACCAGCAGCTAGCCAGTCACCTTGCTTTGTTAGCCACTAGCTTGCTGGAGCAGAGCATTTAGCAGCTAGAGTTGGATATTTTCCTCAAGTTGTGGTGGAGACCAAACAAGAGCTAGAAAGAGACTGAATGTTGCTCCATGACTGCTGGATATAAATTTACAATACAACTTCTTGATTTATACTTTATAAAGGCCTGTATATATTGAGTAATATAATGTTAAATGGGTAAATTAATCCAATTAAATTCAAATTAATTTAAATTATTAAATTAAATAATTTTATTAAATTAAATAATTTTATTTAAAATTACCATCAATTCATTTAACGAAATTATTAAATTAAATGATGAAATAAAATAAAACAATTTAATTTAAATTAAATTATTGTAAATGTCTTTTTACGTCTATGTTTATGGCTAAAGGTTTTTATTTTATTGTTTATTCTTATTAATATTATTATTACTACTGTTATTTTTATACTGTCTTCTTCTCGGCTAAAAACGGATGCTGGAAATTTCAAGGATTAATAAAGAGAAGACTATGCCTAAATTTAATAATATGTAGAGCATTATAAAACACCATTAATATTGGAATGCCAACAATTATAGAACATTCCTTTGTTCATTATGTAGTTTTTGAACTGCTAATCAGGATACCCATTATTACATTCAGATTGTTACGCATTTTAAATAAGACCTTGTATTGGTGCCTTAAAGCCAGAGAAACTGTCTATCTGCCTTGACCTGGACTCATTCATCATTTCCATACCAAAGTTCTGAAGGCTATCGGTATTTCAATTATATCTTCGTGAATATTCAATTTGGCATGATGGTCAAAAACAACCCACTTTATCTCCTCTCAGATAGAATTAGTCTCCAAACCAGCTCTCAGAAACTCCTGTTGTTCATTATTCTCCGTGATGATTAAATACAACTTCATGCCACAGCGTGTGTGTGTGTGTGTGTGTGTGTGTGTGTGGGCGGGCAGAGATATCAGATACAGTACCACTTAAATTGATTCTTCTGCCAATTAATTCATCTCATGCTGAAATGAAGACGATAATCTCTCAGTCTATCCAATTGAGCGTTTTTGATGGTGTGTGCGACTGAGTGTTGAAAACACAAGACTGCTGCTCACTGATCGGAATACAGAGTGCACATTAAGTCCACGCCACACATGAGTTCAAAGAGTCACAAATGTGCAGAAGAAGAAGAAGAAGAAGAAGAAGAAGTTTATCTGACGTGTGTTGAAGTGTTGTTGGGCTGATAACTGCATCAGATACTCTGGTGTCACCTCGGTAGAGGCTTGGATTGTGCGTCTGAAAATATGATAAGATGTCATGTGGCCTTGAAGAAGTTTGCTGATGTGATTAAAAGAAAAATTCGCAACGTTATTATTTCACATTAGAATATGAGGAGTACATGTCAGCAAAGTCTCAGGAGATCGCAGGTGTATTTATTTAAATTCCGGTCACTCTTTTAGTGATTCACCACCTTGACTATTCCCACTGTCTCCTTCAGATCAGCCTTATACAGTAGTGGAATAAATTTGGATTAATTGCAGCCCCGGCGCCTCTAACTCGGCTCGGCTCGGCTGGGATGCGAGCAGAGAGAGAAATCAACCGCCACCTCCTCCTTTCACTGTATATCCCTTGTCATTGCACGGCAGAAGTCTTGCCCACTAAAACAGAGGTAATTAAATCTCCCCGCTCTCATTATAAATACAGCTGTCTACCAACGAGCACCACTGTAAAATTTCATTTCATGGTGCTGAGAGAGAGGGAGGCTGTTCTCTGGAAGCCACCGTGCCCCTAACAGCCCTGTGCGGAATAACTGCTCCCCTTAAATAACTGTCCTTTTGTTTCCTGTGGAATTACATAGGGAAATGGCCCGTGTGTTGTATAATTTGCGGATTAGGTGCAGTCATGGGTCCCTCGGATACTGCCGGGAACAGTGCAGGTATTCTTTATTTTTAAAAGCTACATGGTGGGATTCGGAGATGTTCACAGATTTTTAATTGGCTTTTCCTATTAAAAACCTCAGATGCTCCTCCAAGATTACACCGGGAAACGTCTGCGAGGTTAACCACCAGTTGACATGCCATGCACATTTTCTCTCCATTAAGAAGAAGAATGGTTTTGCTGATTTATGAAGATTGGACTAAATTAAATACTGCGCGCCCTTCTGAAGTGTGATGCGTAAGGGAGGAAGCAAGGCATTTGGATTGAGTGAACTCCACAGTAATGAGGAATACTCAGAGGTGCCATACAGCTGTTGTAGTCAGAATATTAAGCATGAGAAACTTAGAGCATAGAAGCCAAGACACAGGATTCATCCTGCTGAGAAAAAAATGGATACGATATAGATACAGATAATTATTTATGTGTTAAATGACAGCAGCATTTGCCAAGCAATACATTGAAATGCATACTCTCCATTTCATGGTGTGCATGGGATTTGTCTCTCAAGTCAAACCAGAACACTTTTTTCTTAATCAAACATTTTCACAAAAGCCATTGAAATCAATACATTTTTTACCAAAACAAAAAAAACAGGGTTGGTCATAAGCACATAAAACAACCTTTGTTTTGGTGTTTTTCAAGTCTATATCCAAGACGTTCCACTTCTGGGATTGCTCTGTAAAGATGTCCTGATGTCCGTTAACTTGACACACGAACCCAATAACCGTCTTCATTTTGGACCTGACATTCTCAGTTGGAAGGCGGGCACTGCCGGCAGTCCAGGCAGTCGGACTCAAATGCCCAATCTGATCGGTGGAGTGCTAACCCAGAAATGAGGAGCGGGATTATTGTGACTAGAGTCTCTCTGAATCTGATTAAAATCTTTTAAACTGACCTTTGTCGATCTGAAATGAAAACTAATTCAGCAACTGCATGGCCTATTTCTGGATTAAAATGTTTCAGAAATATGTTTTGGTGAGTAAAATATGAGATGGTATTTTGAACAAGCCGCCATGAATTTCCAGGGAAACCAGACCCATGAGACGCAGTCGTCCAATCAGCTGCCGGATTTCCTTTTTGGGCGACAACACAGATTAGCGCCTCATGCTATTATGGAGACGTATTACGTTCCGAGGCACTTTTGTGACCAATTTTGGGAAAATGATCAGTCCCACTGCCTTTTCAGCCGAGGGTCTGCATTCTGGTTGGTGTCTCAGGGGCAATTTTAAAGTCTGTCAATTTGTTTTGTTTTTTATTTTGCCAGACCTTCCTCCACAGTGCTGCGGAGGAGGGTCTGGCTAGTCCACACAGTATTACGGGATGGGAGAGAAACATGCTCTGGTTTATTGGCATTTCTTTAAATGCACAGAGCCATGGTGCCGCTGCAAAATAGCCTCGGAAAGCAACACGTGTAGTAGTTTTAGTCGTCCCAAAGAAAACTCAGATTGGACAGATAGTCTAGCTAGCTGTCTGGATTTACCCTGCAGAGATCTGAGGACCAGGTAACCATAGTCCTCACAAACCCAGGGTTAGAACGCTAACACAAAGGAAGAGGAAGGTGACGGACATCCGGCCATAAAGAGGGACGTGGAAGGTCATGGATGTAGATTACTATGAGAATCACACTCAATTTCTTTGCCAAAAAAGGGTTCTTAAAATTTGTAATGAGATACTTATTCTTAAACATGTCTGACAAGATGTTAATAAGAAAACTCACTGGCTTCACTGTCAAAAAAAACCCTATGGTCAAATAAGGAAGTGTCATGCCTGTCACTGGCATTGAGTCAGAAACAGAGATGCTGAGAGTTGCAGAGCTGTTGCCGTACATTTGAGATTTCATTTCACTTTCATGGCAGGGGCATGTGGTCAGAAGATGTGCCTACCCCTTCTGTCAGTCACCCAGGCAACAACACCAAAGCAGATCTATAATTCAGCTACAGGGAAGCTCATACAATTCATAGGGGCCAGTATTTTCTTTTCTTTTCTTCCCCCATTTTTATTTTTCTGGCTTCTTCCCCTACCAGTGTTGAACCTGGTTGAATTTCATCTTTAATTTCACAAAAGCACATGACATCTTTACCACCCAGCTCTGCACGCTGTTACAGGAGAGCGGCATAGGTTGCAGCAGCCACATGCCACAATTCAATTATCTCACTAAGTTATGGGGGGGAAAAAAAGGCGGACGGGGTAGGAAAGTGTTCCTTCAGCTGTCCTCAATTTGTCCAGTCCTCCTTGTGCTTTCACTCATTCCAAAAAGCATGAGAAGGCGTTCCAAAAACATCATGGCCTTCAACAGATTTCCCCATTTGAAGCTGTCAGCGGAGTCATGATAAATCAAGTGTTGATGGTGGTGCCCGGTGTTAAACATGTTAAAAGAAATTTCAACTTAAAAGACCCACTGTGTAAGCAAAGTCAAATGTAAAGGAGGATTTGACAATGTGTAGATGTTATCAAGTGCAAAAGCAAAAGGCTTCCTCAGGTGATTCACAGTGCAGAGACAGTGTCAGCATTTTTAAGATGCAATGCAAAAACAGGAAATCAAGCAGAACATTATGTCAGCGGTTTATAGGTGTCAGCATTTGGGTAACTATCAATTGCAATTGGGGCGTTTTAACTGGAAGCCAACGTTTTCTCTCATTTCTTTTTCCAAAAACGACTTTTTTTCCTGCTTGGGTTTCATCATGGTAGTGCTGGTTAGGTGAGACACAACACCACGGCCACACACTTTGCTTTCTGAAGAGCGCTGCGGAGCACAACGTGGAGATCTCCCAGCTAAATTACAGGAACACGTCCCCAAGTACCTACCACAGACAAGTTATTTTTAGGGCCCAAAACCAATGTTCTACTGTCATTGTACTCAACCATAACACCAAAACAGCCACCAGCGAGGGCTCTGGATCAAGCTGGAAGTCTCCGCCTTCGGGGCGATGTTAAAGCAACAGACTGACCGGCACCCTGCAGGCCTCAAAGATCCTTTTCTCTAATACAGTTTATTGTTTATGCAGCGTGAGATATTGCTGCTCAGATTGGACCAATAGTCTAGCTAGCTGTCTGGATTTACCCTGCAGTGATCTGAGGACCAGGTAACCATAGTCCTCAGATTGGACAGATAGTCTAGCTAGCTGTCTGGATTTACCCTGCAGTGATCTGAGGACCAGATAACCATAGTCCTCAGATTGGACAGATAGTCTAGCTAGCTGTCTGGATTTACCCTGCAGAGATCTGAGGACCAGGTAACCATAGTCCTCAGATTGGACAGATAGTCTAGCTAGCTGTCTGGATTTACCCTGCAGAGATCGGAGGACCAGGTAACCATAGTCCTCAGATTGGACCGATAGTCTAGCTAGCTGTCTGGATTTACCCTGCAGAGATCTGAGGACCAGATAACCATAGTCCTCAGATTGGACAGATAGTCTAGCTAGCTGTCTGGATTTACCCTGCAGAGATCTGAGGACCAGGTAACCATAGTCCTCAGATTGGACAGATAGTCTAGCTAGCTGTCTGGATTTACCCTGCAGTGATCGGAGGACCAGGTAACCATAGTCCTCAGATTGGACCGATAGTCTAGCTAGTTGTCTGGATTTACCCTGCAGAGATCTGAGGACCAGGTAACCATAGTCCTCAGATTGGACAGATAGTCTAGCTAGCTGTCTGGATTTACCCTGCAGTGATCTGAGGACCAGGTAACCATAGTCCTCAGATTGGACAGATAGTCTAGCTAGCTGTCTGGATTTACCCTGCAGAGATCTGAGGACCAGGTAACCATAGTCCTCAGATTGGACAGATAGTCTAGCTAGCTGTCTGGATTTACCCTGCAGTGATCGGAGGACCAGGTAACCATAGTCCTCAGATTGGACCGATAGTCTAGCTAGTTGTCTGGATTTACCCTGCAGAGATCTGAGGACCAGGTAACCATAGTCCTCAGATTGGACAGATAGTCTAGCTAGCTGTCTGGATTTACCCTGCAGAGATCTGAGGACCAGGTAACCATAGTTCTCAGATTGGACAGATAGTCTAGCTAGCTGTCTGGATTTACCCTGCAGAGATCTGAGGACCAGGTAACCATAGTCCTCACAAATCCACCGGATTGGCCATAGACTATGAATTAGTAATCCAGGTTTTTGTTTCTGCACAATGTGTAAAATGTCTACAACTTGAAATGATCTAATACAAAATGCACAAAAGACTACTTTCAAAGATATTTAGATGATACACACTACCTATTTTTTCTTTCTTTTTTCTTTCCAAACAACATAAGGTGTTTCAAACAATTTGCATGTACAGTACAGGGCAAAAGATTGGACACACCTTCTCATTCAATGCGTTTCCTATGTTTTCATGACTATTTACATTGTAGATTCTCACGGAAGGCATCAAAACTATGAATGAACACATATGGAATTACAGTATACCCTAGTTCTGGGGAGTCCTTATGTTTTCTTTTCGCCCAGCCTATTTCCTTGGATTAGGATGGCAACAAGATCTTGGGTTGTAGCTGTTGCCGTGGTCCTGCTGCACCCCCCGGCTACACCCTGCTACATGAACTACTACGACTACCATTTCGAGTCACTGATCTACTGTCTTTGCTGTGACTGGTATTGCCGCTGTGCATCCCCCTACCACCCCCCACCCCCCACTGTCAGACACCACCCACCACAAGCCTGGGTCTGTCCCAGGTTTCTTCATAAAGGGAGTTTTTCCTCGCCACTTTCGCACTAAATGCTTGCTCTTGGGGGAATTACTAGAATTGTTGGGGCTTTTTAAATTACAGAATGTGGTCTAGACCTATTCTATTTGTAAAATGTCTTGAGATAACTTTTATGATTTTGATTTGATACTATAAATAAACTTGAATTGAATGTTTAATATGTCCCAGAAGCAGCGCGACGAAGCCAAAGCTTGTCATTTTTCCCATTCATTCGACTCTTATTAGCACCTATCTTGAGGTAAAAAGTCTGCGGCAGGTGTGCATGAGTTACATGACTGACTCAGGTACTAGCTGGCCCCTTTACAACAGGGACTAACCTGAACTTGAACAGACTGGTCGGAGCTTTCAGTTTGACTTCGGTGATGATGAAGCTGTGGGACTGGTATGTAGCCGGGTAGCTAGTGCTAGCTAGACAGCAGTCTGCACATATCAGGCTGATGTCAAGAGACAAACAGCAGGAGCAGATAAATGAGTGTGCTGACTTTTCTGCTCTATCTGTGCTCATTAATTATTAATCTGGATATCTGTGCTTAGTTGAAGCATCTGGTACTGACAGTCCACAACTGCGTGGGATAATTGCACTGCAAATAATTTGGTTCTTACCAAGATAACAAAAAAACTTAGATTTAGAAGTGTTCATTTATCTTCTTTTAAGGGTGAATTTCTTATTTTTAAGGGTTCAACTTTACACTATAATCTTCAATCAAGCAAGCCTGTCAAGGGAAATTATCTCGCTGCATGGACGGATAATTTCACTTGTTTTGAGAAACTTTTCCCTCAGATTTAGTGTTTTTATCTTGTTTTTTTAGACACCCCCTTTTTTGCAGTGGAGTATTCCTACTAAGAAAGCGTTTAGGTTTACCTGTATTTTGTGGGGAAAAAACAAGAATAAAAGCATGAATCTTCCTCTGGCTAAAAAAAGAAAAATATTAAACTAGTTTATTTTATACTTCCAATGTCAATGTCAATTTTATTTCTATAGCACATTTAAAAACTTCTGTTGACCAAAGTGCTGAACAGGGTTGATGTCAAATACATAAATAACAAGTGTAAAAATGACTCCAACCAAAGAGAATCACAGGGAGACAAACAACACTTTAAAACATCAGAATCCAGGTTAACGAGGGCCCACTGCAAAGGCTCTATCGCCCTTATTTTTTAGCTTTTGATCTAGTATTTGATTCCACAAATACTAATTCAATTGTCGCCTTACTATTATATTACTTAGCTTTACCACTTATCAAGATTGGAATTCTACTTATAATCAATTCAGACTGTAGCTGCATGGCCACATATCTGATTTATTACATTCAAATCTGCATGAATTTGGTGTACATCACACCAATTTTCATGAAAAAATTTTGTTGCTTTCATCCATCCATCCATCTGTTGATCATCTATGCCCACTAATTCTGCGCAGAGCCATGTGGGTCTTTGGCTCACACTAAGCAAGAGAGGGGTACATCCTGGACATGTCATCAGGACTCTATAGACCATAGAACACTAGAGAAAGACAGCCACTCACACTGATGGGCAAATTAGGGTGGCCAGTTCAAGTGAAAAGTTAGAACAGGTGGTTTTTCAACAACGAACCATCTGATAAGCCCTCATTGGAAACTGTTTGGAAAAGGGCAGGAACAATACCCGACATTGGATTGGCTGGACCATCTGTCTATCACGTCCGAAATGGATGTTCATCACATGTGATCCCGGGATTCTCGCGTGACAACTCGAGAATTCAGCTGCCGTGCAAGGGGAAAAAAGACTAATCAAAGGAGTTCCAGTCCAGTACTGAACAGGCAGGAGGGCCCCATGAAGGTGCATACAGGCTTATCCATTATGGATTTCATCACCTCTTAGATGTGGGTCTAGGAGGCTTTTCTTGTGGATGTGTGGCTGGCTGCCGAACATAAACATCTGGAACATAGGCAGCAAGTTTCTTTATGTCTTGCATATTGATTGCGGAAGATCCCATTTTTTAAATGACATGCGCTGTTGCCCTTCAATTACCATGGTGAGGGCATGGTGATGTCTAGGCATTACATGCTCCGCTGAGGCGCCGGTGAATCGTGTGAGCATCAATGTTTGATGATGGAGCACTTTGATTAATCAGTGGAGACTAGTGGGGAGTGGGGAACAATATCCAGAGAGGCATCTTGAAAGGCAAGTGGTTTCACTTCAATGCCCCCCGACTTCCGTTGTAAAAGGAAAGCAAGGAAAGGGACAATCAGCACTTTATCTCCCTTTCAGACCTGGCTTCCGCTCTGAGAAAAGAAAAGCAGGTGCCAGGTGTTCAGAAAGCTGGAGTGATATGGACGTGGAGCTCTAGAGCTGACCCCGCTGAACTCTGTCTTCATGAAAAGCCCCAGAAAGTCTCCTTTATGATCACAGCGCTCGGAGTGAGGCGCTGGGGGTGAGCGCTTTGAAGGCCCCGTCAGTCTGCTGCTGTCGGAAACCCGCAGGTACTTCTTCATACTAATTCAAAAAGCAGACCATATTGAGAGGTTGTCACCACAAATTGTTTAGCTGAGGTATGCACTAAACTTGTGTCAACTCTGTCTTTTGTGCACAAGTTACATAAAGCTGTCACAAATTAATAGAAGCATTTTGGTTGCTTTACGTTTTTGTAACTGTCCTTTCTCAGACGTTAAAAACGCCACGACTCACTCATCAAGATGGACGCTTTTCCAACATGTGGAAACCGAGTTTGGTTTTCCACCCTTTTTTCATCCCTGTGCAGTTTTAAAAAAAAAACAGCCCAGTGTTTGAATAAGCGAAAACAAGCGGCTGTACTTTGGCAAACCAAGTAATCTCGGAACGTAATTATCCAAACAAAGCCTGGTCCAATACCATCCCACTGTGGCTTCCCAATGGTTTCAGCATCATCCACCTCGAGCCCTACAATAACACTGGGAGCCTCGGGGCTATTTTCAGATTTCCCAGATTTCCTTGCAGGGATACAACACTTAGTGGTTCAGAGCAGTCTTTCTCACTCAGCTGTGTTTGTTTGTCCAGGTAACATCTGCACTGAGGTTGGTGTCAGATGGAAGATACACTAAATTTGTAGTTTTTACCCGCTGCAGATTTCCGTTTATGGACAAAAGAAACAAACTATGACAAATTGGGCCAAGAGGCACAGCTGACAGTGATTTACTCGTCTTTCTTCATGTCCACTACTGTAGATTTACATTTGGACATGAAATATAAAATGTTTTCTGCTCCATTGGTGTCTTTTTAAACACATTAGTTTAAGCTTTGTTACTTGGAAATCCAAGGATTTGCATTTATTACTATGATTTCACGTTTACTGTCAATGTAATTCAAAGAACTCACAGCAAAGCCATGACTTTGTTTGATAGGGAATTAGCCAAATGTGCTAATTTTAGTTTTAGATTATTGAGAGGGACAGTTATTACTGTTACAACTCGCTGTTGTTTGCAACAGCACATTCAAGAACAGATGAAGAAAGAAAACGCAAACATTTCAAGCATCAGCAATGTAACCTTTGAACACTTTCGTTTCAGTGAAAAGCCTGGTCCCAAATAGCTAGCTCTGAGCAAATAATGCTTATACTATACTATATATATTTGGATGAGCCGTTCAGAAGCAGAAATACCAGAGGCCAAATGATTGGCCCGTTCCAAACTGGCCAGTTTTATAGGGGCACTGCTCTAGTTTACCAAAAGGTTTCATGTATTCATCCTCTTCCTAATATTTGGTTGATGAGGAAAGTGGGATTTGTTATCCAAACATTAAGTTTCACTGGTGATTTTAGCACACTTCATTATTCTGTGTGAAGGTTCCATTAATTAATTTAAAACCAAAATCCCCAAACAAGAAGTCCACTGCGAGTAGTCAGTATCCATTAATCCAACAAATAGTCTACTGCAAAAAGAGCCAGCGTCACAAGAATCAATAAAAAAAAATAAAAAAAACTTCATACTAATCTTTTAAATTACATTTATATTACTTATTATCAATATATTGGTACATGCATGCAAACAAATTAACCATAAAGCAGTGATATTTGAAGAATCTGAATGTGGAAAGAAGTATTGAACAGTCACTTTTCTCTCACATGCATGAGGTAATTAAGTTGTACATTTGTAGCTAGTGGTGCAACGGATCATAGTTGATCCATCACGATTCAGAACACATATGAACAACATAGAGCTTTGCACCATATTGATATTATATCGTTTTCATGATATGAGACTAGATATCGTCTTAGATTTGGATGACGTTTTATCGTAATATGGCAAAAGTGTTGTCTTTTCCTTTACTTTACAGTAAAGTTATGTCATGGTCTGAACTTACCAGACTGTTCTAGCTGTTCTGTTATTAGCCTTTACCCACTTAGTCATTATATCCACATTACTGATGATTATTTATCAAAAATCCCATTGTGTAAATATTTTGTGAAAGCACCAATAGTCAACACTACAATATCGCTGCGGTATCGATATTGAGGTGTTTGGTCAAAAATATCGTGATACAGGCCGGGTTAGCTCAGTTTGTGGAGCAGGCGCACATGTATAGGGGTTTGGTCCTCGACACAGCGGCCGCGGGTTTGACTCCGACCTGCGATGTCATTCCCCCCCCCACACTCCCCCCCCCCTCCCTTTTCATGTCTTCATCTGTCCAGTGGAAATAAAGACCTAGAATGCCCAAAGAATAATCTTCAAATATGTGTATATATCTTTCATGGTATTTGATTATGTGTTTTGTACAAATATTTGTTTTTGTATTTTATTCCTTTTATTATTATTATTATTATTATTATTTCATGTATATTGTATCCTAGTATTTCATTTATATTTATATTCTGTGCTGTGTGACTAATTTTGCTGCTGTAACACTGTAACTTCCCATTTTATTGGGATCAATATCTATCTATCTATCTATCTATCTATCTATCTATCTATCTATCTATCTATATTCTCCACATTGCCCATCCCTAGAACAATATATGATGAGCTGCCGGTTGTTTTGGCGAGTTTATAGTTAAGTTTAGGTGACATAAATGTGCGTTATATAGCGACGACAGTTCCAAAAATTGGTGACTCAAAATCCGGTCCGAACCGTATGTTTTGTGATCCGTTGCACCCCTATTTGTAACCTTGTATACATACACCACTGATAGCTGTAAATGAAATGTTTCCAAGTAAAAGCCAGTCAAAAAAAGATAATGAGCAAAAACTGATTTCACGCACCAGCTTTCATCTTGTTAGATTCATTAAAATCGCAATGCTTTAATTAAATCTTAGTGTCTTTGAAATCAATTTTTTTATTTGTGCATAAAATGCACAGAAGTCTGACACAATCAGCTGCTGACAGTGAAACTTTAAGGCTTTGCTGCTCCATTCTCTGCCCTGAAATGGGGGAGCGGGGGGGGGGGGGGGGACCTGACATGAGAGTTTGCAGCTCTGTCAAGGCGTCCACACCCAGGTGTGCCAACAAAAGCTCCAGCAGATCCAACCAGTGACCCCTGGGAAAGGTCACGTACGACTCCAATCTAAATTCCTGTCTGACAAAACCCTTAAAAAGCTGCCTGAAAGGGCTGTCCAATCACAATGCAGAACCCCGAAAAGGCTATTCAGCCAGCTCGGCTTCAATTGAGACATTTGGAATGTGTCGTTCCTTTTTGGAAAAAGGTGGAGCTCTGGGTTAAAGTTTCAAAATGAACTGCGGTTTGTAACTACTGTAGGTATAGCTAACTGGCTTTGCTAACTGGCTTTGCATGGCACCACCACCGGGGCCTCAGCGCGGGGCTGCCAGAGAAAGCCCCGAGGAGGGGTATTATTCTGGCCTACATTCTGGCTCAGAGGTGCCTGTCCCTTACAATTATTCAGAGTGTGACTGTGTGCTAGGGTTTGGTATCAGTGAAATGCAGACTCCCTTCTTGTTGCCCTTGTCCCTCTCACCATCCACCCAGCTCTCTCTCTCTCTCTCTCTCTCTGTCTCTCTTTTTCCTTCAGCAGTGGCACCACATGCAGAATGGAGGAGGTAGCCAGAAGGTGTTTCAAGGGCTTGAGCCCTTTCAGCCTTTGACAACCGTGGCTGTGCAAATGCAAAGCTGTGACCTCGGCAACAGCTCTCGTCCCGCTCCATTCCACCCACAGGAGGGGACGTTGTTGCTGATCGACGCTCGCGCTAACAGCGCCTCACTCGCACTTTATAACTCAAATGAGTTAGGTATAAAGATAACAATATCCATATGACGCAAGCGTTCTTTGAGTGAAATTAAAGAAAATGAGATCGTGAGCTTCGACGGGAAAGATGTGAAGCCTGTATCATTTTTTTCTGCAGACCAGGAACGTCGAATCCCCTGCACGGTTTCATCAAGGTGGATTTTAAAATGCACTCGCGCGACCCACCGGAAGCCTCTACTCACAGATATTTGGTATGAACGGTTGTAACACGGAGCTGCTCTCTTACCGGCTAGGTCTGAGGATAAAAAAAACAACAAAAAAAACACCGAGCTGACAGTGTCTCTCTGTTACCCCGGTGGAATTGAGTTGCACTGGCATAAGCAGACAAGACTCTCCCTCCCTCACTCTATTGACTCTGTGGATAATCTCGACTCCCCAGAAAAATCCTTAAGCAGCTGGCCACAAACCTTGTGCTTGAGTGCACATGCATACAATATCTTCCTCAAGCCCTGGGGCTGTTTTTTTCACCCTCTCTCTTCTTTCTTTCCCTTCTTCTTCTCTTCTCTTCTTCTTCCCAGTTCTCCAGTGACTTCCTGAGCCAACATGTCTGGAAAAAAAAAGGCAGGATTTTGTTGGTAGGGACTGGAAGCGAGTGCCAAAATCAACACCGCTCGTCTCCTCGGGGGGGGGGGGACCCGCAGCAAATTGGACGCGAGCCGGATTTCTGCCTCCCGGACCCTGCGTGAGGATCTGGGCTTCCACTGCTGGGCCCCGCGGTGAAACCAGAGAAGCTTGTGTCCATTTTTGTTTCAAAAAAATACAACAGCAGCCCACAAGTAAAGTGGAGGAGCAAATTGTACATAGTTCAAATGGATTGATTTCCTGTGTAAACAGGTAGGCCGTTAGGGAGTTGGTTTGGATTTGTGACCATGCTGGATTAGTGGTTTCCTTCACTCAGGCCCACAGGCATGGCCAGCCAAATACCAACCTGCGAATCCTAAGCTACCTAAAGTATTGATTCCTACCTATAGGAATGAATCGTAGCTTTGGGTTGGAATAGAAATCCAAATTAGTCCGTTTTCATTTGGGTTTTCTACTAGAGATATCAGAGAAGGTGGCCGGTAAGAGGGTTCAACCTTGTATAGTTTCAGCCCATCCTTTGTATCGTTACACCTCCTCACATCAAACCCAAGTGGACAGCTGCAGATGACACCTTGTTTGAAGAGTTTGACGTTTGATCGAGGATGTGTTTGATGCAGGAGGAATGAAAAGTAACACCTTTTCAAACTAAGGTTGCTGCTGTTTGAAGTATCAGGGAATTGCAGGTATGTTCTGATCAATTGCTATTGACTTTTGAAGGGGAGGAAAAAACTCAAAGCATGGTGATGCCAAAATAGAATGGAAAATGGAAAAAAATGAAGACGAAATGAATTGAAATATAAATATGCAAAATATGTTCAGGCATAAAAGTAACACAGACGGTATTACGATAAATAGATAGCTTGTACCTTCATTGTTTTGTGAAATCGTGACTCAGACATGGACTCTATATTGTTTTAAGAGGGTTTGAAGCTATGAACATGACTTTCTAATGTGCAAAAACAATCATTTTCATCATCATTCAAAATGTCATTACTTTGGGTTTATGTTGAATTCGGCCTCCAGAATTAATTGTCCCATGGTTATTGTTGCCTGTCAAGTTTTCAATTCTTGCATTAAAACCATATATGGTTAGTTCAAAGCAGTCTTAAATTCTAGCTAGTGGATTTTGCCAGCTGAAATATTCATATCCATATTTTTAGCTAATTACAGTCAGCTACAGTAAGCTCCATGAGTTGGCAAAAACATTCATGGCCCCTAGCTGGTCTAGACGGGTGTGTATGTGTGTGTGTGTGGTGTGGTGTGTGTGTGGTGTGTGTGTGTGTGTGTTTGTGTGTGTGTGTGTTGTGTGGTGTGTGTGTGTGTGTGCCTATGTGGTTTATGAGGACATTTTGTCTGAATAACGCCACACTATGAGGACATTTTGAATTAACGGGACAGGGCCGATGTCCTCATAATTCCGACAACGTAGAAGTTTTCTAGAAGCCTAAAAAGCTAGAATTCAAAATTTCAGCAAAAGTCTTCATAGTACACAATTATCTGATTTTGTGTATAAATTGTGTATCGACAAACGCCCCAAGAGTTGGTCTTGGTACTGCACCCCCTCATTAATAATTCACACAATGTGTAAATTCAGAGCTTTTGATTGGCTCTCAGCCGGAAGGTCCACATAATACTGGGTTTTATCAGGAAAGCTGTGTATTCTACAATTAACAATACAGTATCATGATGAACCAACGCATTGACACCTGCCTGCCTGTGTGAAGAGAAGATCAAGAGGTAAGACTCAACACACACATCTAATGCTGTCCAGAAACCTAGCAAACTTTATGTTGATGTGGGTTGCTAGTTAATGATGATGTTAACTGTAATTGATAACTAACTCTATACTATTTTAGCTAACGCTAGCTAACGCTAGCTAACGCTAACGGGTTAGCTAATCCTTTTAACACTGCCCAAACTAAGTTAGCACCAGCTAGCGTTAGCGTCAGCGCTAACGCTAGCTTACGCTAACGCTAGCTTACGCTAACGCTAGTTTAGTTTGGGCAGTGTTTAGCTAACGCTAGCTTAGTTTGGGCAGTGTTTATCTCGGGTAAATGTTTCTAATTCGAAAGTTTGTGTTAACACAAAACTATAATGTTAAACTAACAGCCTGGGCACGGATTTAATATGAGTAACCCTCTGAAGACACTATGATTTCAGCCAGTATTACTGTCTTTCAGAAGCTGTAGTGGGCCTGATATTTAATGTAGCATGAAATAGTGCTATCATATCAAACTAGGCAGACAACTTAATGCATTCATTTGTGCATTGGGTGCTGCACTATGTTAGGAAGAGGGATAAATAAGGCTCTCAAAGTTAGGTTATATTTTGTTGAGGGAGAAACCAGCATGAGTTACTAGTAAAGCAAGGCAGGTTGATATGTATTGTTATTTGTTTGGTACTTTCCTATACAGGCTTTACTCTAAAGACAAGTCACCCTAAATCCTATATGTCTGCAATAAGTTAGTTAACAAAATTATGATATTTCTTTCTCTGTCTTTATTAAAGGGAGTCAGCATGTCTGTAATGAGGCCACAGAGAGCTAAGATAAGCCTAAAGAAGAGGCAGCTTATTTTCATCATTGGGAAAGGACAAGGATGGATTTACTATAAATATATTAATTCATTCAAAGGTGAGTTGCCAAGGTAGCAAAATGTATATCATCCTTTTAATTATTGTATTAATCTCATCACACTCACACATCCTCTGTTCTTTTTTAGGTCGAGGAGTGTTTAGTTCCGCCACTTTCAGAAAGGAGACTTTCTCATAGAATATCGAGGGGAAGTCTTAAGCAAAAAGGAGTATGAGTACCGACTAAGACTGTAACCATGATGCTCTGATGGTTGAATTATACTACAATGGGAAAAAACTATGGTATGTGAATTGTCACACTTACTTCGTAGCATCTTTTGCAAGTTGAATTCTTCTCAGAAAAAAAACTGCTATTTCATACAAACTCAATTTCAGTAGTTGTAGTAGTAGTATTATTGTCGTGGAGGTGATTTATTTATTCATTCAGCATAGTGTGCTTCTGTCATTCTACTTTTACATCTTGTCATCCTTATCTTTTGCCTTTCAGTGTGGATGCAGCAAAAGAGGATGACTCCTTTGGCAGACTTGTCAATGATGACAATATAGACCCAAACTGTTGAAGGAAACCTCATCTGTGTTTGTTTGCCATCAAGGACATCAGGCCAGGGGAGGAGATCACATACAACTATGGAGACTCAGACTGGCCGTGGAGATCAAAGGTACAGAAAGAAATTTATATTACAGAGATGTTTAGATTGTTTTCTCTCTCTGCAAACAAGTTGGGTTGTGGAACTCTCTGCTATCAACAACAAGTGTTGTTTGACTTATTTGTGCATTTCAGCTTGACCTACACTTCATTTTCATTGAATGAAGGTGAAGTTTGACTCCTGTCTGTCATGCAGTGCACTCAGTGTAATGGCCCAGACCCATGATGTTGTGCTGTTTCTCCTCTACCAAATTACAAAATGTGTTTGTTGACAGGCACTTGTAATATGTAAACAAACACAAACCAAATTTGGGAAATCATTAATCCAACATTCCTTTTAACAACATTGGTGATTGAAATGAGCCAACTCTGTGTGTAGAGCATCTAAACACTATCACACAGCACCATTGCATCAGGATCAAGCTTCTCCACTTTATTGCTAGGAATGGGAGATGAGAATGACAAATATTCACTTTGACTCATGTCGGTCTGTCAATCTCTCCAATGTATAAACAAGGGGAGCAGCGGGTGAAGATATACATGTGTGACTGATGTTAGGGGATTGTAGTGATGGAGTTCATGTTTCAGAGTGAAGAAAACATTTCCTGACTGGCTTTCCTAACAGGCTGCGTAACATAGCTGAACCATTAAAGCAAGAGAGCAAGACTCTTCCACTGCCACTTGTATTTCTGTCAGTCATTTGACTGAGGCAGAGGTCACCATACAGCTCAAATATTGACTTAATGTCCATGGAATGTTGTTATGATCATCAGATTTTTCAGTTTCAAAACATTTTTGACAGGATATTGGAGGATACAGACTAGGGCTGCACAATTGGGCCAAATGATAATCACGATTTGTGATCACGATTAATTCACATTAGTTTGTTGATTTTAACCAAACATGTTTTATTGTCACATAGGCTATTTATAACTGCTTTCACATCCATATTATGCTACATTCTTATGTTGAAGTTGTATGTTGTATAGACACACATCTCAACACTGTAAATGAAATTAGCCATCTTAAATAAGTAACCTAGCATATATTTTAAAAAAATGTATCTCTGTGAAAGCTTCTTCACTGTTTTCAACAATAACTGATTAAGGAGCTGGGGAGGGAGAGGGAGTGCAATGGACGTTTATGCTACTCACAGAGAGACGGCTGATTCATTATGGATGGGTCCAGCACGGGTCGAACGGCGGGTCAGCGAAATTACAGGTTGTGTTAATGAAATCCCTGTATCGTCACTGCGCTGCATTTTTATGAACTATAATATTCTGCTCATGGGTCCCCTCATTCAGGTCCAGCAGCTCCGTCTCACACCCATTACTCTACCAACTGAAGTTGGTTGCGTTCAATAACTTCTTCTGCTTCTTTGCCATGGCGGCCGCGATAGCAGAGTTACCACGGAAACACTGGTACAAATACAGGTTTGCCCCTCATACTAACAATATACAGCTGTGTTAATAACAACTGGTCACTGCTGTTGTCTGAATAACACAGACGGGACAAGATGTTGCGTTTATGGTAAACTGGTAAACCTTGAGACCGACGTATAACCAACTGCTATCTGTTGAGTTTTCCTCACGCTACTCTGTCCTCTGTGATTGTCTACATCTAGAAACTAAGCTGCGCGGTGCAGGGAACTACTCTGACTGGCTCTGAGCAGACAGCGGTTTACGGAGCGGTAGATGCGCTATGCAAAAAAACTCAGCGTTCTATGAAATGACGCATTTAAAAAATCGCTCGATCACGCAAATTTGATCGTGGCAAGTCAAATTCGATATTGAGATTAAAATTGTATTAATTGTGCAGCCCTAGTGAAGATACACACTCCTCAATATGTCTAAAGTGGTATTTAAAGACACTCTAGGGACAGTGTATTTAGATACTGTGACTATATAGTATGATGGAAATGGATTTATAGGGCTAAATGTTGTACAACACAGTCCTCAGTGTACATGTACTGGTCAGTTGTAGACATCTAGATGACAGGGTATTTGGACATTATCCTCCATAGAGTGGGGGCGGCTGTGGCTCAGTGGTAGAGCGGTTTCTGCCATCGAAGGTAAGGTTTGGTTTGATCCCTGCCCCTGCAGTCATTGTCAAAGTGTCCTTGGGCAAGACACTGAACCCGAGTTGCCCCGGTGCTGCGCATCGGAGTGTGAATGTGTATGAATTTATCTGCTGAGCAGGTGGCACCTGTACGGCAGCCCGGCCACAGTGTATGAATGTGTGTGAATGGTGAATGTTTCCTGTAGATGTAAAAGCGCTTTGAGCAGTTGTTAAGACTGGAAAAGCGCTATATAAATACAGCACATTTACATTACATAGTACGATTATTGGAAAATGTCACTCCGTATATATGATTAGCTATGTAGTATAATTAGTAGTATCAACATTTCTCTATAATATATATCCACAAAAATTGAAGTGGAAAGAAATCACTTACATTTTGTGTTTGAATCCAAACTTTTAAAAAAACCCAGGCTTTTTTATCATCCCTGTGTGGATGTGGTTTATCAGGTTTAATTGACAGTGACATTACAGAAGACCAGTTCACATGGAATGCCATGAAATAATATGTAATCAAGAGAAAGGTTTAGGTATTGCAATAGAACTAAACGGATTGCTTTATGTTTTAGCCATAATATAAAATAAAACTGAATTAACATTTGTGTAAAACACTTTTAGTTTCATTATTGTATGTGTTTATATACAGTAAATGAGACAGAAATGTAGTGTAATGATAGTGAGTGTAAAAAAATCATCTTTGCATACACACAATACAAACTTAATATATCCATACACAGTCCTCTTAGTGTGTACACCTGACCAGTACATACACACTAAGGACGGTTCATGTATAAAGTGTAAAAATCGACTTTGCATACTCGCATATACAAAACGTAATAGTATCCATACACAGTCCTCTTAGTGTATACACCTGACAGTACATACAAACTAAGGACTGTTCATGTATGAAGTGTAAAAATCGATTTGCATACACACAATACAAACTTAATAGTATCCATACACAGTCCTCTTAGTGTATACACCTGACAGTACATACAAACTAAGGACTGTTCATGTATGAAGTGTAAAAATCGATTTTGCATACACACAATACAAAACTTAATAGTATCCATACACAGTCCTCTTAGTGTATACACCTGACAGTACATACAAACTAAGGACTGTTCATGTTAAAGTTTAAAAATCAGCTTTGCATACACACAATACAAAACGTAATAGTATCCATACACAGTCCTCTTAGTGTATTCACCTGACAGTACATGCACACTAGGACTGTTTTGTATAAAGTGTAAAAATCGACTTTGTATACACACATACAAAACGTAATAGTATCCTACACGTCCTCTTAGTGTATCACCCTGACCAGTACATACAAACTAAGGACTGTTCATGTACAAAGTGTAAAAATCATCTTTGCATACACACAATACAAAACGTAATAGTATCCATACACAGTCTCTTAGTGTATACACCTGACAGTACATGCACACTAAGGACTGTTTTGTATAAAGTGTAAAAATCATCTTTGCATACACACAATACAAAACGTAATAGTATCCATACACAGTCCTCTTAGTGTATACACCTGACAGTACATGCACACTAAGGACTGTTTTGTATAAGTGTAAAAATCGACTTGCATACACACATATACCAAAACGTAATAGTATCCATACACAGTCCTCTTAGTGTATACACCTGACAGTACATGCACACTAAGGACTGTTTTGTATAAGTGTAAAAATCGACTTTGCATACACACAATACAAACGTAATAGATCCATACACAGTCCTCTTAGTGTATACACCTGACAGTACATGCACACTAAGGACTGTTTTGTATAAAGTGTAAAATCGACTTTGCATACACACAATTACAAAACGTAATAGTATCCATACACAGTCCTCTTAGTGTATACCCTGACAGACATGCACACTAAGGACTGTTTTGTATAAAGTGTAAAAATCGACTTTGCATACACACAATACAAAACGTAATAGTCCATACACAGTCCTCTTAGTGTATACACCTGACAGTACATGCACACTAAGGACTGTTTTGTATAAAGTGTACAAAATCATCTCTGCATACACACAATACAAAACTAATAGTATCCATATACAGTCCTCTTAGAGGATACACCTGACCGGTAACATACATACATACTAAGGACTGTTTCTGTATACACAGCCCTCAGAATGTCTTTAACCTTTTCACAATAATATAAAATCAAGAATACATTTTTTAAAGTTACCTGATGAATGTTGTCTGGGCAATATTCAGGTATGACAAGTGTCATGTCTGGTCAGAACTGGACGGGGACTTGACTGGAGAATCTCCCTTGCCAAATAACTTTATATACATATGATGTGTATGGATACTGTTATGTGTTTTATTAACAGACAAGTTGTACATTATTGGGTTCCCTTGAAACTTGGTTTCTTACATTTAGTATATCCTTGTAATATTAGATGCATAACATCTTCAATTGTTTCAAATAATCTATTTATGGTAAGATTGTTGAGAAATGGATTTTGAGGGCTAAATGGTGTACACAAACAGTCCTTAGTGTGAATGTACCGGTCAGGTGTATACACTGTGAGGACTGTGAATGATACTGTAAATTTTGTATTGTGTTTATCCAAAGATTATATTTACATTCACTATCATCATTCCACTACAAAACTGCCTTTATATCAATATATTTACCTTAGTATGTAATTTATTGTTAGCTTTCAAGATATCAGTAACTTCACTCATTGTTGTCCATTAATTTTCCAGTAATGGATGTCACGATGCTGCACTGACATAATTACTGTGAATGGCTGAACCATTTTATGTTTGCATATTGTATATTTGAGCCCTTGTTGTTCTCTAAAGATCCACGTGTTGTTGTGCCATACTGGTTATCTAATTACTTTTTTTTCCAATTTTCTATGCTAGATTTCAACGGAGAGGATCACCATGATCACCCCGTCGTGATATGTGACAGCCTCAAAGATGTTGAAACAGGTGACTTCATTTAAACGTTGATATTGATATCATATCTTTTCTGTAGCAAAGCAGTTTTAAGGTAATGAATTTCACGGTTCCGATACACAGTCCTCAGCTTACAGGTATTTTTCAGGTGTATACTCTATAGAACTGTGTATGGATACTGTTTAGTGTTTCTTTATTGGTGTGTATGTCAAGAGGATTTCTTCACTTTACTATCATCTTTCACTAGATATCATCTTATCACAATCATTTATCATTTCTTAGATCATAATGTTTATTAGCTTTTAGGATATCAGTAACTACAGTCATTTTGTTTAACACTGGATGTCCTGTGCTGTACTGATTAAGTTTCTGGGAATGACTGTACAAATATTCTGTGAACATACTGTAAACTGAGGCCAAATCTTACTCCTGTATAGATAATTAAGTTGTTACCTCACTCCATATCTACAAGCATAATCTATTTTGCCTTACTGGTTAATTAATGATAATTTCCCCCTTTTTTCTATACAAGATATCAACTGAGGCAGAGGGTCACCATGTGGTTGTGTCATCTTACAGCCTCAAAGATGTTGAAAAGGTGACTTAATCTCAATTAATGTTGATATTGACATCAGATCTTTTCAGTTGCAAAGCATTTTACTAGATGTGATATTTGAGGGAGTGGTATGGATAATTATCTTTTAGGATATCAGTAACTACAATGTTTAAAATAGATGTCACTGTGCTTAACTGAATACATTTCTGTTAATGATTGTACAAATATGTATGTGACCATACTGTAAACCTGACTCTTTATCTTGCTCCCCCTTTTTCTAAACAAGATTTCAACTGATGTAGAGGATCACCATGCTGCCGTGGTATCGGACAGACTCAAAGATTTTGAACATGACTTCATCTCCAGTTAATGTTGACATGTACAGTACATTACATCTTTCACTAGCAAAACACTTCTGTTTATTTAGAGTTTAGCTACACAGGCCTCAGTTTACCTATACGGTCAGGTATTGACACTAAAAGGACTGTGAATTTTGACACCCCCTTTATTGTATATAACAAGATATGGGACTCTGTATGTTTGTTTAAGTAGTATTAGTAGTATCCTGTTCATATTAGATCCCAACCATATTTAAGTGGTTGATTTTTTTCCTGTTCAAATAAAATACAATTCTTCATTAAAAACATGAATGTCCGGGCGCCCGGATAGCTCAGTTGGTAGAGCAGGCACCATATATAGAGGTTTACTCCTCTTCATTTTCTTCTGCTGTCTTGTCATTAAAGGCCTAAAAATGCACCAAAAATAATCTTTAAAAAAGCCGTTTTTCATCATTGTTGTGTTTTATTTTAGGTATTGGATGAGAGAGATTCTCCTACCATGCCTCCTCTCCTTTCTTGTCCAGACATGACAATTCCGATTGTCACTCGGACAATATTCATAAGTAAGTTTCTTTAATAAAATAATTTATTCTATAAGTTGTTCATATTATTAGGAGAAGCAATTGGTATTACTGTGTCTTTCCCTGGTTAATGTTTAATGTTTAGGCAACATTTCATTTTTTTTAATTTAATTTTGATCTGCACTAAGGAATAAATTATATCTGGATATATCATCAGTCACACAGTAAGGGTTGTATTTCAGCAAAAATGTTGTATCATAAGCTTCTTTATCAACACTAAACTAAAATTTATAATGCTATCTCAAATATACATTTTGTCAACAGAACTGCAAACACATGTGGTTTCCTCAGTAGTTCCAAGCTTCGAGAAATGTGCCGTGTGCAACGGACCTTTTCTGCCTTGAGATGGCTTAGTATTAAAGGTAAAGCTGAGTATATTTCAGGGACAGGAACTGAAAAAGTCGACCCAGACTTCAAAACACTGTATCCCTCCAAATGGTCTGACTTGTCTCTCACACAGCTTTGACCACCTTGAATGAGGAACACTTTAACAAGCCATCTACCCTGCCATTCCAGAAGATCTGCAATGTCTCCTTGACAGGCCACCTGTTGAGGAACCTCCAGGCACCTCAGACGGTATGTTCCTCTATCAAAGACTGTATGTCCTCTACCTCAGACTGTTGTTCCTCTACCTCAGACTGTATGTTCCTCTACCACTGACTGTATGTTCCTCTAACACAGACTGTATGTTCCTCTACCTCAGACTGTATGTTCCTCTACCTCAGACTGTATGTTCCTCTGCCACAGACTGTATGTTCCTCTGCCACAGACTGTATGTTCCTCTACCTCAGACTGTATGTTCCTCTGCCTCAGACGTATGTTCCTCTGCCACAGACTGTATGTTCCTCTAGCACAGACTGTATGTTCCTCTGCCTCAGACTGTATGTTCCTCTACCACAGACTGTATGTTCCTCTGCCACAGACTGTATGTTTCTCTACCACAGACTGTATGTTCCTCTGCCTCAGACTGTATTTTCTCTACCTCAGACGTATGTTCCTCTACCACAGACTGTATGTTCCTCTGCCACAGACTGTAGTTCCCTCTGCCTCAGACTGATATGTTCCTCTACCTCAGACTGTATTTCTTCTGCCTCAGACTGTATGTTTCCTCTGCCACAGACTGTATGTTCCTCTACCACAGACTGTATGTTACTCTACCTCAGACTGTATGTTCCTCTACCACAGACTGTATTTTCCTCTACCACAGACTGTATGTTCCTCTACCACAGACTGTATGTTTCGCTTCCCCGACTGTATGTTCCTCTACCTCAGACTTGTATGTTCCTCTACCACAGACTGTATTTCCTCTACCTCAGACTCTATGTTCCTCATACCTCAGACTGTATTTTCCTCTACCTCAGACTGTATTTTCCTCTGCCACAGACTGTATGTTCCTCTACCTCAGACTATTTTCCTCTAACACAGACTGTATGTTCCTCTAACACAGACTGTATGTTCCGCTACCTCAGACTGTATGTTCCTCTAACACTGACTGTATGTTCCTCTACCTCAGACTGTAGGTTCCTCTGCTACAGACTGTATGTTTCCTCTGCTACAGACTGTATGTTCCTCTAACACAGACTTTATGTTCCTCTACCACAGACTGTATGTTCCTCTGCCTCAGACTGTATGTTTTTCTACCTCAGACTGTATGTTCCCTCCTTCCTCAACTGTCTTTTCCTCTGCCACAGACTGTAGGTTCCTCTACCACTGACGTATGTTCCTCTACCACAGACTGTATGTTCCTCTAACCAGACTGTATGTTCCTCTACCTCAGACTGTATGTTCCTCTACCACAGACTGTATGTTCCTCTGCCTCAGACTCTGTTTCTCTACCTCAGACTGTATTTTCCTCTACCTCAGACTGTATTTTCCTCTGCCACAGACTGTATGTTCCTCTACACTGACTGTATGT